>NW_017308438.1:182223-198889 GCF_000935625.1 Nanorana parkeri | reverse complement strand
CATCAGTTTTTGTAATTTTATATAGAAATACCCTGACAACTTATACATGTGGGTGTGCGGTGGGGACTGGGACTGTATTTTATATGTGGAGGGGGTATTTTTTTGTGTATGTACAGGGGGGTGTATTATTTTATATGTAGAGCGGTAGTATTGTTTCATGTGTATGGAGGGGGTGTATTATTTTATTTGTGCAGGGGTAGTATCTTTTTATGTGTATGGTGGGAAGTGTATTTTTTTTTGCGGTGGTAGTATTTTTTTATTATTATTTATTTTGTTTTATTAGTTTTCATAATTAAGTACACGTATCACGTGACATTTACATGGCACTTAATTTCAAATTCAGGCAATTGGTAGCAGTAACATAAGGGCTAGGTACCATGTGGTCAAGACCTTGCTCTGAAATAAACATGTATAGCAATGGGAAACAATCAGTACAAATATTCGGCATATACGACCAACGACTTCTGGTGCACTCTCTAGCCAACCCATTCCCAGCCGTGCGTGCCTGGTATTATCCTTGGGTAGGGCTGAGGAAATGTCGTGTATTGGTATCTCAGAGACCTCCTGGGTTGGCCCCGCTCAGGTGTCCAGCTGGGCGTGGTTCTCTGGCACAAGTACATAGGTGTCAGCAAAAGTCCCGTTCTTTCCATGGAAAAACGCGCATGCGCAGTACACAGCCTTCCCACTCAGGATTCCATCCGTCCTTCATGCCTGTCTTACCAGCCGAGACCTCGGTGCCTTCGATCCAGGATCGTGTCCGGTTCCTGCACTCCAACCTCGAACTCCTAAAAAAGACCCTCAAACCATTCTCGGGCCACCACCAAGGCCTCCTTTGATAGAAAGCGGAGGGGCGACCTGAACCTGAACCTGCAGCCCGGGGACAAGGTATGGTTGTCTACCCGCAACCTAAAACTCACCTGTCCCTCGAAGAAACTGGCTCCACGAATCGTTGGGCCTTTCCCTGTCCTCAAGCGTATCAACCCTGTGGCTTATAAATTGCAGCTTCCAGCCTCGTATCGAATCCATCCGGTGTTTCACGTGTCTCTCCTGAAACCCGTGGTCCCGGACCCTTTTGGGGACCGGGGGGATGGTCCGCCGTCTCCCTTGGTGGTCGACGGCGATGTAGAATACAAGGTGGAGGCTATTATTGATTGTCGTGGGTCTGGAGCCTCCCGCCGCTTCCTCATTAAATGGAAGGGATATGGGCCTGAGGAGAACTCCTGGGAGCCTGCGGCTCACGTCCACGCTCCCAACCTGGTACGTCGATTCCTCCAAAGGGCTTCTGCACGTCCTGCCAGTGTTGGCATCCGGAGGCTGCCCGTCAGAGGGGGGCACTGTCAGCAAAAGTCCCGTTCTTTCCATGGAAAAACGCGCATGCGCAGTACACAATCTTCCCACAGAAAAACGCGCCAAAGCGCGCACCGGAAGTGACGCACACTTGGCGCGGAAAGGCGCACAGGAAGTGACATGATTGTTTGATTCACTGCCCTATTTAAACCCGGCTCACATGCCCATTAGTTGCTGGTTTGTCTTTCCAGCTTGTGTGTGTTCCTTGAATCCTGTTGTGCCTAGTCCTGTTTACTTCTGTTTACTTCTGAACTCCCTGGATTTTGACCCGTTCCTGTTTTGCCGACCATCCCTGCTTGCTGCCTGCCTTTTTTGACCTCGGACTGTTTTCTGGATTTTCCTTCTGCCTGCTCCATTTTTGTTCTGCATCGGATCTCCTGGCTCTTTGACCCCCGGCTTGTTGTGACTACGAATACTGGATTTCCCCACAGCACTCGTGCTACTCCTTGTCTGCCTGGCCTTTGTCCCCAACATCAAAGGCCACAAGACACGAGGTGCAAGAGAAGCCTCCTCAACCTTCGGTCTCCCTACGAGGTACGTGATAATAGGATTTATAAGTGTCCGTGTTCTTGAAGGCGAGCCAACAGGCCCATCTTTTGTAAAAGGAAGAGTAAGAATCCTTAGCGGTGTGCATTAGTTCCTCCAATAATCCAGTGTTGACAATCTTGCGAATCCAGTCCTGTATTGAGGGAGCTTGGGCGGATCTCCAATGTCTAGGAATGAGTGATTTGGCCGCGTTTAGCAAGAGTGGGACCATCGACTTCTTATATGAGCGGAATGAGTCAGTGGTGAGGTGGAACAGGCACACCCAGGGGTCTAACGGGAGTTGTTCTCCACATATGTGGTGAATTAGTTGAATGACCTGCGACCAATATGGTCTTATCAGGGGACACTCCCACCAGATGTTGGCAAACGAACCTGGATTCCCACACGACCGCCAGCTGGGGGGGAGAGTGTATTAGGCTACATTCACACCTGTAAGTTTAGGTGCAATTAGGGATTCCTGCATCAGGAACTTGCGTTTTCCTACAGTAGGAATCCCTAATTTGTTTATAAGCGGCAGCTGTCACCCGTTCAAGTTAATGATCAAGTGACAGCAGCCAAATGTAAATGCCTGTAATGGCAATGTAATGGTATGTGATATTACTACATGGATATTACTACATGTGGTTAGAAACCACTCTCCCTGGATGCACAATCGATGCGTCCGGGGATAGTAATTGATTCCTAACCAAATGACTTCATATCACATAACATTACATGCGGTGTGCAGGCGTTTACATGCAGCTGCTGTCACCTGATCATTAACTTGAACGGGTGACAGCTGCTGCTAAACACAAGATTAGTGATTCCTGCTGCAGGAAAACGCAAGTTCCTAACGCAGGAATCCCTAATCGCACCTAAACCTACAGATATGAATAGGGCCTTATTGTGTGTGTATTGGTGTGCGTAGTACCAAACCGGATACAGTTTAATTTTATTTTAAAGTATGAAATTTGGCAAGTGGCCCCCATGGGAGAAAAAAATTTGTCGAGTAGCCCCCGAGTTAATTGAGTTTGAGACCCCTGCCTTAAGGGCTTTCTCATTTTCTTCATTGTGCATATTTTCTTTCCTTCTGTCATATTCATTAATTCATTTTCCTTTGGTGTATTCTAGGGTTAGTTCCTGCTCAGGTCTGGTTTCTAGAGTGTTAATAAGAGCACAGTAGAACTCTGGAAGGCTGCATAACAGTAATGCTGCAACATGGTTACCTTTATTTCCTCTCCAATTGCAAGTAGCTGTTCTACGATTCACATGTTCATGTATTTCCTGGCCTTTTTCTAGCCTCATCTTATATAGCTTGCGTAGCAGATATAGTTTTCTGTTTAGGTTTGAATGCTCATGCAGTTTCTGTAAAGCAGTCCACATACCATTAGCTATATTTGCTTTTCTTATGTGGATGAACTGGTCATCTTCCACTAGCAGACTTATATTTGATTTTGCTTGCCTGTTCTTCCTGTCCCATTCCTCTGTGGGTCCATTACTGGGTCTGTCTGTACTCAGTACATGCCACAAGTCATCTTTGCTTAGCAGCATTTCAAGCTTGAACTTCTATAGCTGGTAGTTGCTATTGTTGAGCTTTGCAATTGCAAACTTCATATCTGAGCTGCTTGCCATCTTTCAGTAGCTTGGATGAGGCTCTTGTTGACTTGCAGTATTCTGTTCAGCATCTGGGCCCATAACCTGTTGGTTATGGGTTTAGATGAAGCACTGAGATCTTGAGGCATGCTGAATTTAAATTTGACTTGCTTAGGAGAATGTTACATGAGAATACAGCATTTTACAGCATAGAGAACTTCCTGTATATATCATAGATAAACATGTATAAGCATAGAGACTAACACTGCACTACAGCACCATCTAGTGCTTAAAAGACATAGTTACAGAATTTGCTGGTGTATTGCTAACACAATTACCAACAATCCAGCTGTGTGGGGCACTGAGACTTTTCCTAAACTTAAAGGCACCAGCTCATTTGCCTGAAGCTAAATATTACTTGCTTTTAGCAGGAGAAGCTAGGCTGTCTCAATGTCACATGTAAATACCGACTTCAACACCTGAAACCAATTATTGACTCAGCTGTAAACGGCGCATGGTACCTGTGCCCTTACTGCACGTTACTTTGCAGATGGGAAATAAATATGTTAGCAGTCTTTGCTGACCCATTACATCTTAAAATGATAGTTCCCTGCCTGTTGTGCAAATCCAGCAGCTTCAATATTCAATGGCCCAAAATTATGCAGTTTAGGAGCCCACTATATACTGAGCTTTGGGTCACGGGAGGAGGTTAGTATATATCCTCCCGTGACCCTAAAGAGAACTATGGGGAAAAACACTTACCCCATCATTCTCTTTTAAGTCTGGTGTGCAAGCCATCAGCAGTGAGCACAAAAGCATCCAACATCTGTCTGAAAGCTGCTGAAAAGCTTTTCTGAAAGCAACGACCAGTAGCCTAAAAAGGTTTCTTGGAATCCAGTACAGTCGCCTCGTTGCAGATAAGGGATGCTGAACACTGCATAGAAACATAAGAAAACACCGGGCACCTGACCTGGTGCAATAATCGTTTTTAATGGTAAATAGTTAAAATGCAATAAAATATACTCACAAAAGGAGCAAAACATAAATGTCAAATGGACTGGTAGTCCTCAATGAATACAACTGGTGTAGAGATGAAAGAAAATAGTCCAGGAGCTCTGCTGACCGCAGAGTCACGCTACCTCTTGCTAAACGGGGACACTTCCCTTCTTCAGAGCAAGGTAGCTGACTATAACTGTGCTGATTTATACTCCCAGGTCGATCTATAGATCTCAATGCGATCAAAAAAAGAACAATCAGCCGATGGCATTAAGTTGCTAAGGAACTCCTTATCTGGCCAATCAGATCAAAGGGGGGGGTGTTAACTTATTTGAAAGGACAGAGAAAACATTCCCCATATACATAAGACGGCCAAAAAATACACACCCTCTCCAGTGAAAAAGAAAAAAGCAAAAAACACAAAGCGTCAGATATGATATATCTAGTGGGGACATAGCATTAATACGCACAAGATAGTCGTATACCTAGCAGTGAAACATAACCACACATGGCAACCAACAGCCCCGCTGCTGGAATATCGGACGCACAGACACACCACCTCATTGAGCCGCCCAGGGGTTAATAGGCGGTCCGCATCGAGTGAGTGTATTAGAGTGTGTAGAGCCAACAGTATTTTTTGTCCGTCTTATGTACAGTATATGGGGAATGTTTTCTCCGTCCTTTCGAATAAGTTAACACCCCCCTTCCCCTTTGATCTGATTGGCCAGATAAGAGGTTCCTAAGCAACTTAATGCCATTAGCTGATTGGTCTTTTTTTGATCGCATAGAGATCTATAGATCGACCTCGGAGTATAACTCAGCACAGTGATAGTCAGCTACCTTGCTCTGAAGAAGGGGGAGTGTCCCCGAAAAAATCGTTTAGCAAGAGGTAGCATGACTCTGTGGTCAGAAGAGCTCCTGGACTATTTTCTTTTATCTTCACACGAGTTGTATTCATTGAGGACTACCAGACCATTTGACGTTCATATCTTGCTCCTTTTGTGAGTATATTTTATTGCATTGTAACTATTTAACCATTAAAAAGGATTATTGCACCAGGTCAGGCGCCCGGTGCTTTCTTAAGCATCTGTCTAAGCCCCAGTCACAGCAGAGGACTCTGTTGCAGTCTGTTTGGAGAAGCTGTCCATGCAAGTGGGTGGCCCTATCTACAGTGACCAGAACCTCCTGACCGAAGCCATCAGCAGCAGTGCCAGTGTGAAGCCTGTGCCAGCAAGAGATCCACCCAGCTAACAGTTTTTTGAATGAATGATTCCTATCCTGGACACGTGAGATTCTTTATCTCCTTTTTCTCTCATGAAACTGAACTGAACTCAGAATACCCTACTGCCATCAAGTGGCAATTTGCAGAACTGCTTTAGAATTGTTTTCATATGTTCTCCCAAGCCTATTTTCCTTATTGTTGATATTAATGTTTTGTACTGCACTCCCCTGTTCATTTGATTTCCCCTGTGCAATTTATGTTGATTTTTATTGTTTGGTAAAGTAGAAATTGGATAGCACTACTGGTCTGATCATTTTGCTGGTACTGTTACACAACAAAGCATTGAAAAAGGCTGTCTGTGTAGACTGATCCTTTCCCCAACCTCCTAAATAGGAGTTTCTCCTGGGAACAATCTTGAAGTGGGCTGGACTGCTGCGATAATAACAAAAGGAGTGTATGTGGGAATAGATCATGGGTAATAATGGTCAGGCCGGGCTGGGATGCTCTCAGATATGGGCTTTGCCACAAAGGGGTTAAGTACCGTGATTCTGCCCAAGACCGTGAGTACCTTGAGAGTCCTGTGATCAAAGTATGCCAGGGGATTTGAGCCACTTCAAAGGCGGTCAGGCAGCATGGGAAGAGCATGCAGGCTGGCACGTGCCCACCACATGCCACTACAACATCACTCTCACTTTCTTGAGCTGCATGCTTGTTCTGGGTCAGTGGAGTACATTTTTTCTAAAGGCAAAAAGGCTGTTCACTTTGCCAGGGAAGTTAGCCCTTAACTTAGTAAATAGGGTGAAATCTCACTTTGAAAAGGAAACTAAACAAAAAAAACCCAGTAGTAATGCTTGGATATGATTGGATGATGGAAGTCAGGAGAGCTTCACCTTATTCACCAAATATAAGAGGAAACTTTCCCTGCAAAGTGCAAATTCCCAAATCAACTCCAGTGACCCAGAAAGCACTGGTAGGTCACTAATAAAATTCTTCATATATTTCTCAGTGCAGGTATCTTTTTAACTATCAAAATAAGTAAAAGTCCTTAATAAGTGAAATTCCACAGTCTTCAAGCTTCTCTGTGGAAAGAGATATTAGCAATGGCTTTTGAAGAGCATAGAGTGGCAAAAGAAATAATGAGGCAGTTATTTGTGGAAAGGGGTCAACCCTTATATTAGGCATGTTAATAGTTTTTTCTCTGTATGTTAGAAAAGGAAGAAAAATGTAATGGGGTCAGGGTATGGCTTTCTGTCATATAGTACAGTATTACTACTTGAAGCAGTTTAATCCTCTAACTGGATTCCTTTCAGAAGGTTTAGCTACCAGTTATCTGCCTTTGCTGCTGCCCTTCAAACCACGAAAGACAGTGACACTGGAGCATCTAATTCTCATCCAGATGTGACATTTTTCCTTTCTTAATTATTCTCTAGACTTTACTACTATCCTGCATCTGTTATTTTTCCTTGTTCTTATCCTTCTGGGCATTACATTTTCCACTTGCCAGTAGTCGTTGTCAAGAAGACTGGACCGTCTGTGCAAGGTAATGTACCAAAAAAATTGTTATAGCAACTTTTCTTCAAGCAGCACGAACATAGTCCACAGCCAGCAAGCAGAAATCAGTTTCCAATAGTCTATTTACTGCTGAGATGGCATGTTATTGGTTTCTATTGGTTACAGCATTGCTGTTTGCAGTAGCTTGGTAAATAAGCCCGCAAGTATTGAATTTATGGGTTATATAATCTAAACTTGCTGCTTTTCTTACAAAAATCATATTGCCTGTTTAGGTGTTTAAGATGAAGATTTCATTTTGATAATAGAATTTTTAGATTGTGTTTCTTATTGTATATCCATATGCTTGATATTTTATAGAAAGGGCTTAAATGTTTATTTTACCAGAAAGTGATACAGATTTCTATGTGAAAATAGCATAGCAATTGTAACAAAAATATCAGTTCTTGTATTATACTTTGTAACAGGTGAATTTTTCAAAAGCAAGTGACTGGTACGCTCTACATTTTGTTTTGATTATCCAGAATTTTGGCATAAGACAGTTGTTTGAATTCCTAATAACTTCCCATAGATAGAAATATATATCCAGGAGACATTTTTAAAAAAATGAATCGCAATGCATTTTGCCAAAAAATTGATGAACATCTCCTGATTTTCACAGAAATTGCAGGGAAATTTAAAACGTTTTATTTCACTCATCCCTATTTTACTACTGATATGCCCAGTACAGAACACAAAAATTATCACTATTTACATATATACTTCCATAGAATAGAAGTATATATGTAAATAGTATACTTCTAATAGAAGTATTAACTGTCCATTTAAACTTAAAACAAATTTGATTGGGCAGAACAGTATATTGTAAGCAAGCAGATTGTATTGATAAAATGTGCATTTAAATGTGTTTTCTATATTAATTTGTATTTTATAAGGAAAATAAATAATAGATCATAAGTAACTATCACATGAATGTTGGTACATGCAACAGTTCAATTGGTATCTAGATTAATATTACAGTGTAACATAAAATTCATTTTGGGTGTGTCTTGTTGAATAATCAGTTGTTGTTTCCAGGAGTAGAGCAGTAGTAATGTTTTTTTGCTCCACTGTACAAACAAAATAGCATATAGCGCCAACAAATTGCACAGTGCTTTACAAAATAGAAGGAAACCGCACAATTACAATACAATTTAATACAAGAGGTTAATGAGGACCCTGCTCATGGTACAGGTGATAAATGTGAGGGCTGGATCATTTTCTTTGTAATGAAGCTCATTATTTTTGGTGTCAGTGCAGAGATATTGTAAAAATATCTGTAAAACTGTCCCAGCTAAAAAAACAAACAATTTGTATTCTGTATCATATTAGGATATTTGTACTTTTACATACCGTAGGTAGAGAAGCTCATTCTCCCAATGATTTGATTTAATTTTTGGGTTTTGCTAACCATGTCCATTTTGGCAATTATTGTAGCGTATGCAAAGGCAAAACATTGCTGTCTGTGATCCAGCTACGGAGATTCACCCTTTTATTTGTCCTTTTGACCATTGTTACTAAAACAGAATGAGTGGAAATCCTTTATTTCAAAGTTGTCACCGGAAGAAAAAGGTTAGGGTAAATCTTCCAATGGGTTCATCTGTCCCAGTGGCAACTGTCTAAGTTGGGAAAGCCCCTCATTTGAGGCTTCCTTTTTGACAGTGTAACCCTGGAGATATCTGTGGCAGCTGTTTGTACCCTAGTAACTGAACACTTATTACACTGTACATGGAATGTGGGTTTTTGCTCTTGGTATTTTTCTGTGTTCTACTTGTATACAGAGTGGAAGTTTTATGTTTTAGATCAGTGGTGTCAAACAAAATTTTATTGCACTATGGTTGCCCTCAATTATTACTGGTTTTAGAAATAACTTAATAACTAGCTCTGAAAGTAGAAGTCTAGGGGGAAAAATGGCAATTAGTGTAATAGTGCGGACTTTCAGGTGGCTGTGCAGGTTCTATTGTAGGCTGTGCGGACTCTCAGGTGGGCTATGCAGGGTCTTTGGTGGGCTATGCGAACTCTGTGGTGGGCTATGTGGGGGTCTACACTGGGCTGTGCAGACTCTCAGTTGGCTGTGCAGGCTCTATGCTGGGCTGTGTGGACTCTCAGTTGGCTGTGCAGAGTCTATGCTGGGCTGTGCGGGATCTTAAGAGGGAGTACTCGTTGATCTCGGTGGGTGTGGGTGGCATGTGATTACATGAAGGGACACAAGGATGTGTAGCAGCGTACATCCATAGAAGATCTGTGGTTAGTTCTCCAAGATTTTTGGAACAACCTACCTGCCGAGTTCCTTCAAAAACTGTGTGCACGTATACCTAGAAGAGTCTGTTAACAGGAGCTGTTTTGAAGGCAAAGGGTGGTGACTAGGGATGCACCAAAATTTCGGCCGTTAAAACATCAGCAAAAAATTGAACTTTTGGCAAAATACAGAAAGTGCCATCTTTCGGCCAAAATAGCGGTGCATACCTGTTTTCTGTCCTCCCCACTGGGCGCTGCTCTGTGTCCCGGTGGGGAGGAGAGAAACTGTCACAGGAGGCTGAGTGGTGCGGGGGAGGAGAGTGATGTGAGTGGCCGGCGTCTCTCCTCCTGCAGCCTTTAGCCTCCTATGACAGATTAGGCAAGCGGCGGTGTGGGGGCGGAGACAGATGTCATTGCTGTCACAGGAGGCTGAGCTCTCCTCCCGCACCGCCTCGCTCAGCCTCCTGTGACAGATCAGGAGAGGGGCAGTGTGTGGGCAGAGACAGCTGTCACAGGAGGTCATGCCAGCGGTGTGGGGGAGGAGTCAGCTGTCAGAGGAGATTGAGCTCTCCTCCCCGCACCGCTCACTCAGCTGATCCAGGATGTAGAGTGGGTGCAAGCACTCAGCGATCAGTGATCGCTGAGTGTTTGTAAATAATTGAGGACATAGTATGCTTACTGTGTCCCCATTTATGAATGAATGGAAAGTGATCTACATAATTTTACTGTTCATTCATAATTGTGGACACAGTAAACATACTATCTCCACAAGTCATGAATGAACAGGAACACTCAGTATAGAGACTTCCTGTTCATTTATAACGGGCTGCAGAGAAAGAGTTTGAGGACTCTGTGTTCGCAATCTCCTTTTCTATTTTAAAAGGGAAATATTAAATAAAAATTAAATATTTTTAAAAATTTGAAAAAAAAAACATTTTCGGTCTGACATTTTTTTTTCATTTCGGTTTTGTTTTGGTTTTGAAATTTTCATTTCAGTACACCTAGTTGTGACACCAAATACTGATTTGATTTGGATTTATTTTCTGTTCATTTACTTTCCACTTTGTTCATTGATAAAAATAAACTAATACTTTTATTTCTGAAAGCATTCTTACTTTATAGCATTTTTTCACACCTGCCTAAACCTTTTGCACAGTATAACATTGAGTAGCGCAATATATGTCATGTCTCATTCCATCACATACCCTTAAAATAAGAGGATTACTCCTCAATACTTTTCATGCAAATTATTCCTTTACACCCCATTGGCCAATTGCACATCCAGAACAGCTAGAGTATACAGTAATACCTTGGTTTACGAGCATAATTCTTTCCGGCAGCATGCTTGTAATCCAAAGAGCTTGTATATCAAAGCGAATCTCCCCATAGGAAATAATGCAAACTCAGATGATTCGTTCCACAATCCAAAAATATTTAAGTAAAAATTATTACAATACTGTAATATAATACTGTACAAAATATAAAGAAAAATAAACCAATGACAGGTACCTTCGTGGCTGGTGCGAGGGAAACAAGAGAGAGGAGGATTATTGTGTAGGACGACTTTCACTATCACTAACGGAATCACTGCTATCTCTTGTTTCAATGTAATCTTTTTCATTTCGTGAAACCTTAACAAGGAATCTATCCAAAGACACTTGCTGTTGCCTCCTTTTGAGGATTTTGCGGAAATGTGACATTGCATTGTCGTTAAACAGATTGCTTTTCTGCAAAATGTTGCACTATTTCCAACATTTTGCAAATCTCTCTCTCACGTCCTGCTCGTATTGCAAGACATTGCTTGTATATCAAAGCAAAATTTTTCAGAAATGTTTGCTCGTCTTGCGGAACACTCGCAATATATATATTCAAAATAATAAGTAGGCTATATGCTGCAAGCATTGATGTATGCATAGTATTGGTGGGCTATACAGGATCTATGGTGTGCTATGCAGGGTCTCAGGTCCAGCATGCTACTGCAACATTAGAGACCACTGGGCCCCCCTCCCAAGACGGGGGAGGGGGGGGCGCGGGAGCGGATCACACTGGCCCCTCCCCCCCCGTCTCGGGAGGGGGGCCCAAGATAAAATCTTGCACCAGGGCCCTTTGGTTATTAGTTCCGCCACTGCTGAGACCGCTGCAGCCGGGACGGATCCCGACATTATTGTCGTGATCCACCCAGCTGCGTGATTGACAGCTGGCTCTGCCTGTCCGTTCCGCGAGTCAGCACTGGAGGATCGGAGCTGGGGAATCCCTGCAGGGAGCTGTGAGTGACAGTCACGGCTCTCTGCAGGGAGATGATCGAGAAGTGAGCGAGCGACGGTATGTGTTCGCTCACTTCCCGATCTATTGAGCCGACGTGTGACAGTTTCATTGTCACACAGTTTTCTTTTTCAAGCTAAGAACATTTTTAACTAGTACAGAAATGAAGTGTCCATGTCACTGAGCTCTAAAAGCAAAAAACAACATCATCTTCCTTTCGCTACCAATATCCCCATCTCCCGTGTAATGGAAATTAACAATGACAGTCATGTGGCAACTATGATTCTGTCCGCAGATACAGTAGAGAAGTGAGCATAGTCACTCAGGGATAGAAAGAGTTATCCGTAGGATTACCAGGTAATAATAAAGAGGAAAAGACCTGAAAAAAGAAAACTAATGCAGCCGTCTCATCTAAAGATTGATAAGAGGCAAAATATACATTTTTGGTTTGGGGTTTAGATACAATTTATTTAAGTATAAGGTATCCTATACAACACAAGAAGGGTACCAGCTGCCCAACCTTGTAAGGGGCCAGTGCAGATTTTACATGTAGTGCAGTGCTGCTGCATGAACAGAAGGTGGGGAGGGCACCATCTTAAAAATGAGCCATGGGGAGGGGGTTTTCTCTGCATTAAAATGGTCATTCATTTTATTAGGCAAATTGATGCAGATAACTCCATCAGTGTTGTATTACAAAATACTAGTTGAATGACTGTTAAGCTGGCCATATACCAGTAGATTTAATTTAAAAACATTTGTTTTCGGAATGTTCAATCAATTTTCTAATAGCTAATGGGGTTAAAATGATAACCGTTTTTGATAACAGTGGCGAACAAATCGAAAGAGCATGATGGAAAATATTTCTCGAATGAACAAAATTCTAGTGGTGAATGTGGTTTTGGTTCAAGAAACTTCATTAATTCTAAAATCAAACAAAATTCTGAACAGCATTTATCAAGTGTCTGATGGTATTATGGCATGTTCTGATGTGATTCTTTTCATATGAATATGTGTATGAAATTCTACCAGTGTATGGCCAGCTTTATATTTATCCAGTGTCTTCAGTATTTTCACTAATCCCGGGCATGCATGCATATAAGTAGTTCTGATTTCACTCTGACTTCCTAATTTAAGGGTAACTATCTGAAATCCACTCATCCCCATATTTAGAGCCGACGTGTGACCTTTGAAGCTGTCACACGTCGGCTCTATTGATCGAGAACTGAGTGATCACATAACCCTGAACGCTCACTTCTAGGGATGTCCCGATACCCATACTAGCATCGGTATCGGGACCGATACTAGCATCGGTATCGGAACCGATACAGGGCATTTTCACAAGTACTTGTACTTGTGAAAATGCCCCGATACATAGCACCGGTACTTGCGCTATGTTTTTTGTTTGTTTTTGTAGCTTCAGGCTGCCCAGAGGTGCAGCGCATGTTGGGCAGTCTGCAGGGCAGCTAAATTAGGACCCCAACTCCCACCAGACCAGCACTGACAGCGACTACGACAGGATGGGAGGAGGGATCGGACAGCATGTAACATATTTGCCCGGCTGTGCTCGTCCTCGGAGTCCTGCGCCGCCAACATCCCTGACGTCACACACCCATCCCCGGCTGTTGGCTTAAAGCCGGGAAGTTTGAAATGCTCAGGCGTCTTAGTATCCAGATGACACCAAGCAGTTTCCTGCTCCTGGACAGAATCGCCTGCACCTACGCGCAAGCCGTGTAGCTCCTCCATCCAGCACTGACCTCTCTCCCACCTTCTACAGCGCTCCCAAGCTTCTCATACATGGACTACTCACCTCTCTCCCCCCACGGCTTCTGTTAATTCTAAGCTGCAGATCTACTACCATATCCTGGAATCCACTGCCATCTCTACACCAGTGCCCAGGAAAGCACCTACATCGCCAGTGACGTCCCAGCAGGAATCCTGTATTAGTGGCTTCCCAGGACACAGTACCTCTAGTCCAAGCTTGTCGAGCTTTCCACAAACTGCAAGTATACTGATCACTGTAGTTATGCCTAGCTATTGAATACTGTATCCCTGTATCAACTGGCAAAATCCTCTTTAAAGGGACAGTCCACACTTCCAAATTGTGATATTGAACTTGTAGTCCTCAATTTAATTACTGGCATTGTTTCTTTTGGACTTTCTGGTGGGCAGAGGCTGTATTGTTTTTTTTTAAATGTCACCTGTCCCTTTAAGAAAAAGTATCAGTAATTTATTATCAGCAAGTACATGAGGGGAAGTACTTGTACTTGGTCTTGAAAAAGTGGTATTGGGACATCCCTACTCGGTTCCCAATCATCTCCCTGCAGAGAGCCGTAACTGTTAGTCACTGCTCCCCACAGGGATTCCTATCTCCCCTCTATGTTCTTTCAGCGCTAACTGGAGGGACGGATGGGGGAGGGGGCAGGCAGAGCCAGCTGTCAATCAGGCAGTGGGTTGATCCCGACAATATTGTTGGGAGCCGTCCTAGCTGCAGCGCCACTCTAGCGTGCAATAGCCTGCTATATCCTGAGTTTTAGGTCACAGAGGACATCAGTAAATGTTCACCTGTGACCCTAAAGAGAACTATGGCAAAAAAGATTAAGCCATAGTTCTCTTTTAAATGCTTATTCCATGCAATTTAAAAGAGAACTATGGGGTAACCTTTTTATCCCATAGTTCTCTTCTGGGTCACGGGAGCACATATACTATTCTCCTCTCGGGACCCAAAGCTCAGTATATAGCGGGCTATTGCCCACTATTTATTGAGAGTGCCGCAGCCAGGCCATATCCCAACACTGCTGTAGAGATTCACCCATCTGGCTGATTGATAGCAGGCTCTGCCTATCCAGAGGCAGAGCCAGCTGTGCCTACCCCCTCCCTCATCCGTTCCTCCAGTCAGCACTGGAGGATCGGAGAGGGGAGGGGGGAATACCTGTGGGGAGTGGTGACTGATAGTCACTGCTCTCTGCAGGTAGATGATGGGGAAGTGAGAGAGCGACGGTAAGTGTTCCCTCACTTCCCGATCTAAAGAGTCGACGTGTGACAGTTTCATTGTCACACGCCAGCTCTAACTATGAGGATGAGTGTAAATCACTCATCTCATAGTTCTCCTTTTTTTTTTTTTATCCAAACATTTTTATTGGTATATCAGCAAAACAAGTAACATTTATCACTTGGTGCAGAATGAGAAAATGTGATGAACAATCAAAGAAAGATCCACGTGAGAGAGCTCCACAAGTCTACGTACAAAAAATAAACAAATATAACAGAAAAACAAGTCATATATGGAGCATCCCCTACGGGGACAGTATAAGCGATCACCTCCCATTGTGATGATCTCTACACTCCACAGCACCATAACGATTATGCAGTATTGTAGTTTCAATATTCAGTAGTAAAATGGGAGAGAAAATAGAAGAATAATAACAAGGAAAGTGAGAAAAAACAGATAAGCACCAGGAGTAAGGGGAAGTAATATGAGACCAGAAGCAGATCATAGATGAGAGAACAGAATACAGGTTAAAAAACAGAAGAAATCAAGCCGGAGAAGAAAGAATCCCAGCACCTCTGGGTGTCATCCCCAAGGCCCCGGTGGACCAGGATGACTCTACCTCCCAATATTTCCAGGAGAGGGATCAGCACTCCCACCAGATCCTGAGGGAGTAGCAGGGAGCATCATGTGAAGATATTCATTCGATTCCCTGAAAAAGAGCCAGGGTCACGAGGTTTCGAGGAAAGCATCCTCCGTATTGTGTAATGTAGAGGTCAGATCCTCCATATAGCAGACCTCGTTGATTTTGGAGTACCACAGACAAATAAATGGGGCCTACTTTTGGCGTCGGAGGATGGGGATACAGGCTCAGGCGGAGTTAAGGAGATGTTGTGAAAGGGATTTTTTGTATTTAGTCCAAGATGTGGAGGGTATATGTAGTATATAACCTGCAGTAGAATAGTCCAGGCGACCCATTACCAACCTACTGACAGTGTCCCAAACCAAGTCCCAAAAGAGATATCGGTTTCCATTGTAACCCATTGTTTCTCAGGGCCCCTAGTACACCAGTCCACCACCCTATGTAGGTGAGTCACCTTATAGTAAAGGCTCACATCCGGGAAGCCGATGCCCTCCTGATCCATGCCGAACGCTGTGCCCAGATGTAGGACTGGAAGAGACGATGAAGTTGACTGAAGAAACTCCCAGGCAATGAGATAAGAAGGGTTTGGAGTAAGTAAAACAGGATACTCCCAATGGAGGATAATACAATCTGTAATAAATCCTTATGCTCGACAAAGAAATAGTTGATCCTGGTATATGACTGGTGAACTTGAGAAAAGTAGGTGTAGTTCCTACCCGTGGGATGAAAAAAACGCCAGGTATCAACCAACCGCAATTGCTGGAGTGATTTCTTTAGTTTCTGAAGGTATGGATAGGAAAGATGAGAAACACCTTTATAAGAGTCCATGAGAGGATCAAGGGATAGGTTGAAATCGCCCCCCAGAAGCAAGGTCCCCTCCTGGAAAGCGAATAAGCCCGGGATAATCTCGCTGAGAAAGGGAAGCTGGTTAGCGTTAGGGAGGTAGACATTAGCTAGCGTGACTGTGACCTCTTCTATCTTCCCCATAATGGCCCTCCTCGTCCAACTGCTTATAAATCAGGAGCCAGGGGATCGATCTTGACGACAGGATGCTAACTCCCTTAGATTTTGAGGCTGACGATGTGGAGTGGTACACAACTGGGTAATCTCTATTGGATAATTTAGGTATCTTATCAGACCTGAAATGCATCTCTTGGACAAAAGCGATGTGAGTATGAGATCTCCTCAACTCCAACAGTCATTGTTCAAAGATGTTAAGGCCGCGTACGTTATGGAAGGTCACCCGTGGTCAGCCCTGAGAGGGACCAGAGGTAGAAAAAGTGAGAAAGAAACAAGAGTAATGGAA
>NW_017308438.1:175919-182211 GCF_000935625.1 Nanorana parkeri | reverse complement strand
GAAGAAGAAGAAGAAGAAGAAGAAGAAGAAGAAGAAGAAGAAGAAGAAGAAGAAGAAGAAGAAGAAGAAGAAGAAGAAGAAGAAAGCAACAGACAGATAAGATCACACAGGAGATCTGTCGATCGCAGGTAAATCAAGAGTAACTACCTCAATAACCTATACAGGTTGAGATACGACCTATGTGGGGGTAGCACAATTTAGTTCAGATGAATCAAAAGACTCAAGGGAGTGGAGATGTGCCGCTCAGGCCTGGTATAATAACAATAGTATTATGCTTATATGAAAATAAAAGGCAGTCGGTGAAGGAGGGGCTAAGGGAAGGAGAGCCGTGACTGAACCCCCAATACCTATCCCCCCCACAAGGAGCTATCGGGCCAAGGCAGGGTATACACCCCCTCAGGCTCGAGGTCTCCAATATGGTGCTGTTAGGGCTATTAGAGATACAGCTGTAGGCCCCATCTCCCCAGGACACCAGCAACCCAGAAGACAACACGGTGGGGTACAGGGCAGTAAATGAGTCCCCGGTGGTGTGCGGGACCCACCAGGACATGCCTCTACAGTATCCATAAGTAAACAACTCTTGTAATATGACATAACAAAAAGAACAGTATGTAAGAAAAATAGATCAAAAACAAAACAGGATTGAGTAGCAAATTCCAATCCTCCAGCTCGCCCTCCCGAGCACTGTGACTGGAGTTACATAGTTACATAGTTTTTGAGTTTAAATAAAGACACAGGACCATCAAGTTCAACCTTTTTGTGTCTGTGTGTGATTGTGTGTACACAAGTCCCTGTGTGATCATGTTTTTAAGAGTACCTGTACCCCTGTATGTTACAGTCTCTGAGGAAGGTATCTAATTGCTTTTTAAATGATTCAATACTCTCAGCTGATACCACTGCCTGTGGCAGTGAGTTCCGGACTTTACCGCTATAACTGAAAAGTAGCCCCTACGCCCCTTGTAGTTATATCTTTTCTCCACCAATGTTAGGTCCTTAGGATCCTTGTTATGGAGTTTACTGTGTTGTCTGTGACTGGAGTTACATAGTTACATAGTTTTTGAGTTTAAATAAAGACACAGGACCATCAAGTTCAACCTTTTTGTGTCTGTGTGTGATTGTGTGTACACAAGTCCCTGTGTGATCATGTTTTTAAGAGTACCTGTACCCCTGTATGTTACAGTCTCTGAGGAAGGTATCTAATTGCTTTTTAAATGATTCAATACTCTCAGCTGATACCACTGCCTGTGGCAGTGAGTTCCGGACTTTACCGCTATAACTGAAAAGTAGCCCCTACGCCCCTTGTAGTTATATCTTTTCTCCACCAATGTTAGGTGGTGGACATACTCATCCTGAGTACGGGGGTCCGTCACAGCCATCACCACTAAACATTTTGTACATCAAAATCATGTCCCCTTTTAATCGCCTCACTTCTAGTGTGATATTACATTCAGTAACCTTGTCTCATAGCTTTTGTCCTCCAGCCCCTTAATTAGTTTAGTTGCCCTCAGTCACAACTGGGTCGACTGTTCGAGGGGAGAAACACGAGTAGGGCTGACGTAGTCCACTGTGACTGGCCAATGACACGGTAAAGAAGTCAACAGTGGCATCTAGCCAGCAAAAAAAAATAGGAACCAGGAGCACTAAAAAAATGTAAAAAAAGAACGAAGATCACCCAATGCCTTTAGGATTAATTCCAAAAGTGGGGATTTCCGGAAGGAGACGGGCGCGCTGTCTCTGTTTCTGGGAAGAAGAACGACCCTGCCTGGGTGGAAGCGGGGGGCGGTCTGCACCCTCTCCCGCAAAATAAAGCCAATTCGGCACCAGAACTTCCCTGGCCTCCAGGAATTCAAACAAGGTCCGAAGCTGATCAGGGGCATGGAGATAAAAGAGGGCACCCCTCCTGCGGACAATTAGGTGGAAAGGATGGCCCCATTGGTACGTAGCATTGGACTGACGAACGACATCCAGCAGGGGACGGAGCACCCTATGCATCCGAAGCGTATGGGAAGAGAGATCTGGAAGAATGCAGATATTGGCCCCATCAAAAGCCATAGGGCCCTGAGCCTCAAGATCTCCTCCTTCACCCTATAGAAGTGAACCCGGCACAAGACGTCTCGCGGGTTCTCCTGGGTTTATTGGCGCAGTTGCCTCAGGTATGCCTTTGAGTCTGAGATTGTTACAATATTCACCATCGTCGACCTTGAGTTGCATAGTAACAAGTTGGCGAGTAACTGCCCGCTGGGGTCTTCCATAGCATCCATTCTCTCCATCAGCGAGGCGGTGGATGCCTCCACTCCTGAGACCTTGGACTTGATTTCCTGGACCTCCTCTCGGAGCGCTGACACGATCCTTGCAGCCACATCGTCCAGGTCCTGCTTGGTAGAGAGACGGGGAAGGTAAGTCTGCCAGTCTCCCTCCCTGGACTGGTCCATCCCCGAGTTGCCGCCTACGCTCCTGAGTCTCGGATGGGAATCCGCTTATGGAAGGACCAGGGTATCTATCCGTGTCCTCAGAGAGCTAGAATCACGGGCGGGAGGGGCCTCAGGCTGAGGCTGGGCATCTTGCAGCTTCTTTCTTGGAGCAGGCTCTGGAATCGCTGTGCGTGAAGGCGCCATATTGGATGAGTAGGCCGTGGCCCAAGATCAAGTCTCCAGTGGGTAAAAGCTGCGAAGATCCGCCTGCCGGTGCTCGCTAGCAGGCCCTTGTGACCCTCTATCAGTAGGCATGCAGACCGCAGTACAAAGATAACGCCAAGTCTATCACCAAAGCCCGAGCAGCACAGAGCACCCTCGATGCATGTCTTCACTCGGCAATGTTTAGGACACGCCCCTCCATAGTTCTCCTTTAGGTATATCTAAAGGCAAAGCTCTTTTTTTTTTTAGTATACTGAGTTTTTATTGTCTGGGTTCCTGCTGGGAACATTCTGTTACTGGGACTGAAAATGAGAAAAAAATTACAATGTTAAGTTGTCCCAGTGCAGGAATAATTATGAAAACTTCCAATGGGGAAATCTCTGCAAGTAACTAAGTTGTGCTTAACCTTTACTTTGGAAAAAAATACTCTCACTTTCTGTTGTATTTACAGGACAGGAAATTAACAGAAATCTATTCAACTGACACAGATGGCAAAAAAAAAGACAGGGACTTTAACCATTCCCTACTTTATTCAAAATAAAAACAAAATTGGCTTTATATATACCTTAACTTAGAAGATACTAAAGTCAGAAGCAGGCAGGCATCAAGCATTTTGAGAAGGAGGACAGCAATAGCGGTCTCTATAGTTCTGTCAGTGCAGGTTTCCTTTAAAGCAGTGCATGCTTACACAGAATGGCACATTTACCTCCAAGATGGCTCTTCTCAAACAATGGAAAGTCTGTGCTCTCCCTTGTCTCTCTGTCATTGCTGATGACATCTTCTGCCAGTCTTCTTCCAGGTGCAATGATGATGTAAGTGTATGTGGGTGGTCACTGATGATATTTGCGCATGTGTGTTAAGTTACATATTTTCCTCCCCTTGCCCCATTCTCGCTATCTGTAAGATGAGTCAGTAATATACTCTGCACTGTGCATGCGCTGCAGATAGTGTACACAAAATAAATATTTTATTTTTTACTTCAATTCAATGCTTTAAGGAATTGCAGATATCTATCTTGACTGGTTAAGTAACTCCTAGAAGGTTATGGGAAGAAGGGATAAAAGGAACTTAAAAAAGCCCTACACTGAGCTAGTGCATAGCACAGTAGAGCCATCCTATAATAGAAGGTAGTTACATGTCTCATTCCATCACATGTCCCAAAAATAGCAGGATTATTCCTCATTTCAGGGCTGTGGATGGAGTCATGCAAATTTCTAGTTTTTGCACCTTTTGACCAGCTGCACATCCTGAACGAATGGTGTATAGTAGAGATATAGCCTAATATTATAGCGCCATTTATTGCAATTGAATAGTTAGGATACTTGGATTTCCTATTTCTGATTTAATAATGTGGAAGAGTTTTTCATTGTTGTTTTAATATGCTACTACAGTTCTGTAAACTACCTTTATTTTTTATTAAGACATACTGAAGATGAAGATTAGATCACATTTTAGGAGCTACTCATATATAAATCCAGAAAATCCCTTAGGTTTCACATTGTTTTAAAAGTGAAACTTGTACACATGTGCACACATTTTGCACATGTGCACACAAATGGGCACACATTTTACAATTCTGAATTTGGTAAACTAAGAAGTAGATTGTAGGGGCGTGGCCAAGCCATGGACGTGTGAGGAGTGCGGCCTTGCAGCTCCGGGCCCGATTTTGCCTTAACCCCACTCTTTCCACCCTTTCCCACCATATTCTAACCCCATGTCCAAGAAGAGCAAGCAGAGGGGGCAGCGGTCCACGCCGAAAACAGCTTTTAAAAAGCTTTTCGTGCATCAGGACACCCCCACGGAAGGGCGGCCTACCTCCACTGTCGCATCCCCGGACTTTCCTACGCCGCGGTGGCCGAGATGCGATATGCCATCGGCGGCGTGAACCGAGGCTTCACAGCGGCAGACCAGACAGGACCGCCGGGACAATGGTGAGCCATCATCCCCTCTACCCCTTGGAGCCATGTCCCCCGAGGTACAGGCGGACCAGCTGAATGGGAGCACAGCGGCCATGACACCCCCAGCTGCCTGCACAGAGAGCCCTTCATGCCACAGCCCTCAGCCTCCATCGCTGACATGACACTCAGTCAGCACTGCCCAGACACACAGATCTGAAGCCCAGGGCTCAGGGGACTACAGGGCTGACTGTCGCATCCATCACTACAACATCAAGGAAGAACTCATGCGACAGGCATGGCGAAAAGGCTCAATTGAGTTTGACGGAGCCTCCATTCATCAGTATTCTGATTTGTCTAGACATACCCTGCAAATGAGGCGAATGTTGAAACCTTTGCTAGACGCTATTAGATCGGTCGGAGCGACCTACCGCTGGGGCTACCCCTTACACTTGATTGTCCGGAAATCGGAAGGAACATTCTTCCTGCGATCCCCAGATGCTCTACCGGACCTCTTCCGTTTCCTGGAGCTCGCTCCCTTTGAGGTGCCGAACTGGCTGATCCCCCCAAGAATCGGGCAG
Source organism: Nanorana parkeri (assembly GCF_000935625.1). NCBI lineage: Eukaryota > Metazoa > Chordata > Amphibia > Anura > Dicroglossidae > Nanorana > Nanorana parkeri. The sequence goes on along the minus strand of NW_017308438.1, from coordinate 177,102 downwards.
CCTCTACTGGATCACGGGTTGCCCCCACGAAGCTCCCGTTCTCCACGTGGTTCCACTCCTTTACATAACCAAAGCGGAGCTCTTGGAAGGGCCCACCCTGCCCGCCGGGACGGCCGGCTTTCACCGTCGCAACCCATGCACCCTGAAATGTAACTGTAACAGTTCCCCCCCTCCCCCCTTTTTTTTTCTCTTTTATCTATATCTACGGTTGCCTTGTGAGGAACTTCCCGGATACCCTGCTTTAAAGGACCTCCCCATGACCGGACTTTCCGTTTTAAGGACCATTAGTGCCTTGTTCTTGGATACCACACTCCTTTGCTGGTAACAGGAATGCTTACTATGTGAGTGGTCCCTCCCTGGGACGTGATGTTTTACAGTGCCTTTTGTCTAGTTTCATTGCCTATGTCCATTTTATATCTATAGGTATATGTACATATTTATGCCCCAGATGTATATTTACCATTGTGGTGCATGCTATACCGGGCAATGGGTACTGTTTTTATACATGTAGTTAGGTGCGGATGCTTCCCAGAGGGGATTTCATTGGGTGCCACACGCAGTCATACTCTTAGCCCTCCCACATGCTACTGGTGATTACATCCGTGCAATGATAGCCGACGGGACATACATTGTGCTGTATTGTGTTTTAATATTCTGTTATTTTCTCTAATGCTCCCTCCTCCTTGATGCCATACCAAATGTTGATATATATTATGTGTATGCTATCCAGAGGTATGGGGGGACCCCGCGGAGCTCACCCGGCCTATCATCCCGTGTCACTCGAGATTGTCAGTGGGGGCTCTGGGGCCCCCATGATATAGATAAGATATTTTACACACTCTCACTTCTCTGTTCCGCCGGGACCAGCGGGCCGGGCGACACGGGTGAGCTTCCCGGTGATTAGTCTCTTTATGGGCCTGCCCTCTTTTAGGGCTGTCTGTGTCTGTTCTGCTGTGCAAGGCTACAGTTCCAATGCACTCATGGGAAATAGTTAGTGCCCTCGGATAGCCCAGAGGAGACCTCATTAGGTACCACACGCTGTCATAATCTTGTTCCTCCCACATACACTGGGTCATTACACTCCGTGCAATAATATCCGACGGGACATACATTGTAATATTTTATGTGATAATATTCTGTAATGTTATTTCCTCTACTCATCCCTCCTCCCTGATGTCATTAC
>NW_017308438.1:170034-175313 GCF_000935625.1 Nanorana parkeri | reverse complement strand
GGCCTGTCCTCTTTCGGAGCTATATGTCTGTACGTCTATTATACACGGTTACAGTTCCAATGCGTTCCTGGGAGATAGTTTATTCCCTCAAGTGGTCCCGGGTCGACCTCACACCCGATATCCCCCTCCCCCCCTAATCCTACCCCCTAATGCCCAGGAAAGAGTTGGTTCGTTAATGTTTTATAGTTTTCATTTTGATGCCTTAAGTCGTGTGCCCGGAGCGTTTGGATACCTCCGAGACCCCTGTTTTGGTTACCTCCCCCAATAGATCCTACTCTCCTTGGGTGTTCACCCTTGAGAGAGTAAATCAGAAGCGGTTGATCGCTTCCGTTAGTTGTTTTCTTACCCCCCCCCTCCTCAATTTTCCCTCTGTCTCCCTACCTAATTTCCCACCTCCCTGCAGCCAAGTATCGGCTGATTGCTCATCTCTTCACTTTTCTATCCCTATTGTTTCTTCCCACTGTTCCCTTGCACTCCTCTCTCGCACCGTTATGGCCCCACTTAGATTGGTTTCCTACAATGTTAGAGGCCTTAATGTACCGGAGAAGCGGAGAATGGTCCTGTCTGAACTGCACCGTCAGCGTACTCAGATAGGGTTCCTCCAGGAGACCCACTTCTCGGCTGTTAAACCCCCTACGCTCCGAGATCGTCGCTAATCCACGACATACCATAGTTACTCTCCAGACAAGAAGTCCCGAAGGGGTTAGCATTCTCATATCTCAGTCAGTTCAGTGGTCCCCACTAGACATATATGCCGGCGAAGAGGGTAGACTGCTCATGATTAAGGGGAAGATCGGTACCACCATGGTTACTTTGGTCAATGTCTACTTACCTAACCAGAGCCAGCTCACGTTCTTGGATCGTGTTCTGGAATTGATAGACAACTTTAGGGAGGGACAGCTGGTAGTGGGAGGGGATTTTATCGAAATGCCGCTGCCACTTTTATGAATATGGCAACCACTGCAGCCGGTTGATGGCCAGGGCGCTGCGCCATCAGCGCTCGAAAACGTTTATAACAGCCATAAAGCCCTCCACGGGCTCCACCCTTCATCTAGCGGAGGATATAGCGGCGGCATTTCGAGATTACTATTCCTCTCTATATAACCTTCCCCGCCCTTCCTCCACCCAGGCCCTATCTCAACGACAACAGCGTATCCGACAATATCTGCTAGACTCTCGCCTCCCCTGCATACCTACTGACATCATACCTCTATTGGAAGACCCCTTGTCTTCTCAGGAGCTAGAATCCGCGATCAAACAGACAGACAGGCAAGGCCCCAGGCCCCGATGGGTTTCCGATTTCCTACTACAAAACCTTTTCCAACATTCTCAATCCACACCTACTACGAGCCCTGAACTCTTGTTGTGCCCCAGCTATTGCCCCATATCGCTCCTTAACGTAGACACTAAGCTGTTCGCGAAGGTGTTGTCTCTCCGCCTCCTTCCGTATCTCCCCTCTATAGTCCACAAGGACCAATCAGGATTTATCCCCCACCGTGAGGCACGAGACAACACCACTAAGGCTCTTAACCTCATTCACTCGGCCATGTCAGAACACCGACCATGTCTTCTCCTATCCACAGACGCAGAAAAGGCCTTTGATAGGGTCGACTGGTCCTTCATGCGGCTTACCCTGGAGCACATCGGTTTGGGTCCCGGAATGCTAGCATGGATAACATCCCTATATTCTATCCCTTCCGCTAGAGTTCGCATTAATGGCATCTTGTCAGAATATTTTGGAATTTTTAATGGCACCAGACAGGGCTGCCCTCTATCGCCACTTATTTTCGTACTTACACTGGAGCCCCTCCTCTGCACGATCAGAGCACATACGGATATTCGGGAGTGAAGCTGCAAAACAGACATCACAAGGTGACCGCATACCCGGACATCTCTATTCCCAACCTCCTGGCGGCCTTACGACAATACGGAGAACTATCCAACTTTCACATCAATGGCCAGAAATTGGAGGCCCTTAACCTTAAGCTTCCCCAGACGACTTACACTAGACTACAGCACAACTTCCTATTCCAATGGTCCAGTTGTTCTATTAAATACCTGGGGGTTCGTCTACCACGCTCTCTCAATGACACCTTCACCCTTAACTTTCCCCCTTTACTCCAGAAAATTAGATCTGACCTCAAACAATGGTCTCACCTAACATTCTCGTGGACAGGGAATGCAACATTGTCAAACAAAACGTTCTTCCACGGCTTCTATATCCATTATAGACCCTACCAATTTTTATTCCTAGGGCATTCCTAGCCTCTGTTCAATCGACCATTACTAAATTCATATGGGCACAGGGACCGGCCCGGATCAAACATTCCATCTTACGACGCCCCAAACCGCATGGAGGTCTGGCCCTGCCAGATGTCCATCTATACTACCTCGCAGCACATCTCTCCCGGATCATAGACTGGTGCAGACACGATGAGCTGGTGGAACAGTCCTTCTCCCCCATCCCCCTGAGGACCCTCCCATGGTGCCTACGCTCCGCCCCGAAACACACCTCCAGTCGCACCCCACTATTAGCCCCACTTTTAAAGTAGCCAAAATGGCTTTCGACTCCAAAGAAATATCAACCTCCCCCTCCCCTTTACATCCGATTATCGGGACATCTAAAACATTGTCACTCTGCTACAAACTGCTTATATCCCCGGACATAGATCAACCTTTACCATTCCTTGAGGGCTGGGAGCTGGACCTGGGGGTCCAGTTTACCCCTGATGAGAGATCTAGGATCCTGCGGCTCTCCCTGGGGTCGTCTATCTGCAACAGATACCAGGAAACTGGATATAAGATATTGACCAGGTGGTACCGAACTCCTTATAAGCTTCATGTGATTTTCCCGGAGGTGCCAGATGTTTGCTGGCGTTGTAGTTCCTCACCAGCTGACATGTATCACGTTTTTTGGTCCTGCCTATTGCTGTTGGGCTTTTGGACCCAGGTCAGAGACGTAATGCAGAAATTCACTGACAGACCAATCCCACTAGACCTGGCCTTTTTCTTACTACACCACAATAGCATACCCCTGAAGGCATATAGAAAGTCCGTTTTTGTACACTTGGTGAACGCGGCGAGGGCCTGTATACCTCTTTTATGGAAACAGTTGTTGCCACCCACCATACAACAGTGGCTCCAGCGAGTTAATGATATTAAACATATGGAAGATCTCACTAGCTCCATAAAGGACATGGTGTCTAGATTCTGCACCACATGATTCTACTGGATTGAATTCCTCGACTCTACGGAATGCCAGCTTTTAATGAACAGTTAGGATTTGCGGCCTGAGAGAGAAAACACCCTCCCCACCCACCTTTTCCCAGTCTTGTTTCCTTCCCTACCTCCCTCCTTTTCCTTTTTTCCTTTGCCTTTACACCCCTGGCATCATACCTGTCATATCAGGATATCGGTTAATTACCGGGCTCTATGCCTGAATAGTACCATACAGGACCCCTCCTACCTAGCCACACCTTGGAGACGGCCCTGGTCTAACACCAGAGATGTCACGCTTTTTATATATGATGGGATGAAGCAAGGGGCACTCATGTGGTTACATTGTGTTGTGACAACGTACAATGCCTTGATTATGTAATTCCATACAGTTTGACAATGTTATGTACCTTTGTTTTTATTTTTGACAAAATTTCTTGGAATAAAAACAGAATTTATATAAAAAAAAAAAAAAAAGTAGATTGTACATACTGTATATTTGACAACCAGGTAAAAATGCGTTTTCAGCTTTGCAAAGATTGAAGGCATCTGTGAAGGCTTGGCATGTAATTCAACAATAACAACACAGCAAGATTGCTTAGCCTTTAATTGCTGAAATAAATATTTAAAATTGATTCTAAATACCTTTTTTCTTTTATTTTTATGCCGCCATATTCTTCTCTACCAGCTCCATGGGATGGTGTACAGAATACAAATATTCCCTACAGCTAGAGGCAGGATGAGAGGTCTGCTTAATCACAGGCAGACTACTAAAGTGTCCAGGATGCTTTACATTGGTATGGTGTCCTGTACACTGATACATGGAAAGGGCTGGATAGCGCAACAACAATAAACCATAACGTACCCTTCAGTTTTCATTCTTCTGGCAATCCAGGAAGCTGAGGCTGTTGGCAGGATCACCAGGCGGTTTTAGCTTTCTAGATGATAAAAACAATAAAAGGTATGCATGGCAGACTTATTAATAGTATGATGAAACATTGAATACCTAGGGGGGAATTTATCAAAACTGGAGCAGACAGAAACTAGAGCAGTTGCCCACGGCAACCAATCAGCATCTCTCTTCAGCTTGTTCAGTTGAGATTTGAAAATGAGAGATAGAAGCTGATTGGTTGCAGTGCAAATCTGCTTCAGATTATGGTGTACGTTTAATAAACTGTGAAAGAGTGTGATAAGCAGTGAGAAGGCTTTTCTCACCTTAGCAAAGTGAAAAGGCTAGAAAATGGTGTTTAATAACCCGTGATAAGTCAGGTAGGAACTGAAATATCTCACCTCTTCTCATCCTGGTGATAAGTACACAGAAAGTAATGGGAATGTACCTGTTTAATAAAGGGAGAAAAGTAGAGAACAGCTTTATCACTGGATAAGTATTGTGAAAAGTGCCCTTGATTTAGCACCCTGTCAGACCTTGTGATAAAGGCCTTTTTCTCGAGAAGCACTGAGCAAAGATACAGGAACTTGTCATAAACCTAGTTCCTTTAGGAACCTTCAGGAACAGTTAAAATAAAGCACAGATGCTTCTCTTCTGGATTTCTGACATTTTGGGACATTTATGCCAGTAGCAATGGTTGGCTGCCCAGCCATTGTTCCTGCTGATTGAAGCCCGTGACACACTGCAGGCGATTAAATATATAGATAGATATATATCTTTAATAAACTGTGAAAGAGTGTGATAAGCAGTGAGAAGGCTTTTCTCACCTTAGCAAAGTGAAAAGGCTAGAAAATGGTGTTTAATAACCCGTGATAAGTCAGGTAGGAACTGAAATATCTCACCTCTTCTCATCCTGGTGATAAGTACACAGAAAGTAATGGGAATGTACCTGTTTAATAAAGGGAGAAAAGTAGAGAACAGCTTTATCACTGGATAAGTATTGTGAAAAGTGCCCTTGATTTAGCACCCTGTCAGACCTTGTGATAAAGGCCTTTTTCTCGAGAAGCACTGAGCAAAGATACAGGAACTTGTCATAAACCTAGTTCCTTTAGGAACCTTCAGGAACAGTTAAAATAAAGCACAGATGCTTCTCTTCTGGATTTCTGACATTTTG
>NW_017308438.1:146562-169079 GCF_000935625.1 Nanorana parkeri | reverse complement strand
TGGTAGTTTGATTCATGTTTTTGTACTAGTACATGCTGAACAAATCGGAACATGTAAATCCTGCTTTTTAGCAATTTTCATCATTTTAACAGATAAATAACTGTTGCACTTTGCTATAGAGGTGCTTTGTAATATTGTTATTGGGTGGTTTGGCAGAGTAAACTATGATCCTGTCAGGAGGATTGTAGATTATCACAAAGGATGTCATTGTGCAGCTCAGAATACATTCCCCACATTGCTTTCTCTACTGATCACCGTGACGACTTATCTCAGCCTTTCACAGCTGTTTCGTGTGATAAGTTTTCTTTTCGCAGGTTATTAAACAGCCTCTGTGCAGCCGAGAAAAACAAAGAGATCTGCTGAGTAAAGTTAACTTGTGATAAAGCTAGTTTTATCACGCTTTATTAAACGTACACCTTTGTCTGCTCCAGTTTTGATAAATTTCCCCCCTGTAATGTTTAATTGGCCTCACAGACACTTTCAGTATGGATTAAACATCCCTTCAAACTGTATCAAAGACATATTATACACACACTGCAAATAAGATAATAGACAGATAGACAGACAAATATAGTACATTTCTGCCTGTTCATTATATTTAACCTTTTTTTTTATTTTTGGATAGAGTAGGGGAGGTTCAAAGCTGCTGGGGGTCGTTTTTGTTTTTCTGCTCTCTGTGTCTCAATACGAGAAGTGAGAGGGTATTGTTCCAATATGAGGGACATCCACACTGAGACAGATGTCACAGGAACAGGTATCCCCATTGGAAAGATTCTCCTGTTCTTGTGGCATCTCAACATGTTGAATTTGCTCACACTTACCCTCATTACCTATGACATTGGTGATCAGAACAATTATATTGTGAATCTTCCTAGTGAAGGACATAGGCTTCAATAAAAATTTGATAGTGGTTCTGAAGCTAACAAAAAATGCCTTTTAGTTTTACTATAAGTTGTAGCAGTCCCTTTGATTTACAAGAAATAGCCTGCTTTGAGGAAACAGAAATAGAAGCTCCTTAGTCTTTAAAAAGCATTCATTTAAAAAATAATTTCCCTGTGTACCACAGGAAAAGTCCTATTCATTATAGATTTGTGTCTTGTGTATACGATGACGCTATTCTGTGATAGGACTCGGGGAATTTGAAAAGGGAAATACAGGATTATGTTGCTAGATTTAAGGAATGTAAACACTAAACTGCTCTCAGCCATCAGAGCACCAGGAATGATCTCACTACAGAAAGATCTTTTTATAAATACTTTCCGTGCAACTTTATGTCAGTGCGTGGTAATGGTGGTCGCGGCAAGGGGAGGGGGAGGGGGAGCAGCCAGAACACCACAGACAATAGCAAATGGCTACCAATAAATACAGTAGTTACTGTTTCTCTGTCATCAGTCAGTGCAGTCTGATGGCTTTCCAATATATGAGGATCTCCTGTATCCTAAAGGAAGCTGTTTCATATTTTCTAAATGTACATGTAAAAGTGATTAGCTTGACATAAATGTAAGTGCAGTGTTCCTTAGTGAGCAGTAACCTAGTTAGAAGACAGGCAGTAGACATAATGTATCTAGATTGTGCAAAAGGTACTTGACACTGTGCCCTACAAATGCTCAAATTATAAAACAAGATCAACTGGGAAAGGCAAGTATATGTACATGGATAGAAAGCTGGCTTTAGGAACGGTTCAAAGGGTAGTGGTAAATGATTCAGCATCTGAGTGGTGTGCCACAGGGTCCTGGCTTGGGGCCAATGCTGTTTAACTTGTTTCTAAACAACACTGAGGTTGTAATTAGGAGTTAAAAGTCTGTATTTGTAGACCATACAAAATTATGCAGATAAATAACTATGGCACAGGATGTAGCAACATTACAAGAAGACTTGAATAAAATAGGGGGATGGGTAGAGACTTGGCAGATATGTTTCAAAATGCACAGTAATGTATTTGGATGCTAAAAACATGCAGACAAGATATTAATTAGGAGGGCTTTCACTGGGAGAATCAGGGACAGAAAAAGATTTGGAGGTCTTAGTGGACCACAGACACAGATGGAATGCCAGGCCACAGCTAACAAAACAGCAGACTTTTCTCATGAATTAATAATGCTATTTATTTACAAATCGATACTCTTGCCTTTTTAGAAAACATTGGTTCATCAATGGAGACTGCAGCGGCGTTAATACATTGATTAATCCTAGGTTCCTGAAAAGGATACATGTGCACAATTTAAGGTTAGAGGAAAGGAAGTAGCATCCAAAATTGCAGTGGGAGAAGGGGGGTCCTTACAGTCAGAGCATTAAAAAATGTGAAACTCTCCTTCCCCTAGTAATGGCAACAGCTGAGAGTATTAACAAAGTCAAAACACCTCTAAATGTCTTCCTCGATGAGCAAACCATACAGGAATATGAATTACTTTGAGTAAAGTTAACTTAATTTGACACATACATAGGTTGGACTGGATGGACCTGTTTCTTTATTCCATTCTTATCTACCGTGTAACTAAGTATTAAATGTTGTTTTATCCCCGCTACCACTGGCTCCCTGCAGCTTCTTCTCTGCTTCGCTCTGGCAGTCTAAGAGCCACTGATGTCATCAGGTTGTTAGGGAACCAAGAAACCAGACTGAAACTTAAAGTGCAGGCTTGAAAAATATAAAAAGGAGTTTATTGAAAAAAACAATAAACATCAATGCCAAAAAAACAATGGAGAAAGTCAGTGCCAAGCCAGGGGTCAGATACCAAAATTGGTATTCAGCCAAGCCAGATCAGGGAGCATAGAGAGCAGGATGAATAGAAACAAAGCCAAAGTCAGGAACAGACGATATCTGTCAGCCAGAGCCACGATCATACACGGAAATCGGAAACAACAGCAGCACTTGGCTGATCAGAACAAGCGCAAGGGCAAAAGACTGAATAGACAAGGTGAAGATTAAATAGTGACCTGGTGCCTGCATCATCACTATGAGACAGGAATTACCCAGGAGTCTAGCCAGTGCAGCAGAGTGATGATGTGTGCGGATTTGGACATAAGAGGGCGCCAAAGAGCAACCAAGGTGTCACAAACACTCAACATGCTGCAAGCAACTGGACCAGTACCCTACCCGCAACGACCCCTCCCCCACAGGAGAACAAAAGGCTTATGGGGAAAGCAAGCAGTGAAGGGACAGAGGAGGGCAGGGGCATGAACATTAGAGGAATGAACCCAAGAAAGCTCCTCTGGACCGTAGCCTTCGCAGTGACCTGATAAAAGTCAAGGATGCTGCATATCTCGTACTCATGATTGCCAACAGAAATAGGAAATGGACGTGGAGTGGTGTTGTAACAATAACACACTAGTGGCTTCATAAGTGACACATGGAAGACATTGTAGATACGCATGCTAGCAGGAAGGTCAAGTGCGTAAGCAACTGGGTTAAACCTCTGGAAAATACAGAAAGGCCCAATAAAGCGGGGTGCCAATTTTGGAGTAGGCACTCTGAGGTTGAGGTTTCAGGCCGACAACAAAACCCTCTGCCCGACCTGGTAGGAAGAAGTTGGAATGCGCCTACAATCTGCCTGAAGCTTGTGGCGCTGCATGGAGGCATGAAGGGTATTCTGAATCTGCAGCCAAGAGGAATGGAGCGCCCCAAGATGATCCTCCAAAGCCAGGATGTCCTGAGGCCTAAAAGATTCGGGTAACACAGATGGCTGAAACCCGTAGTTAGCCATGAACAGGGACATTTGGAAGGACGAGTTGATAGCACTGTTCCTAGCAAACTCTGCCCAGGGTAGATGATCAGCTCAATTGTCATGATGATCCGAGACATAGCAGTGGAGGAACTGCTGCAGGGCTTAGTTGGATCGCTCAGTGGCACCTTTGGACAGTGAACAATAGGCCGAGGAGGAGAGTTGGATTCCCAACTGAGTGCAAAAGGCCCCCCAGAATCTAGAGACAAACTGGCTTCCCCCCGAGACTATCTCCTGAAGTATGCCCTGTAAGCGGAAGACCTCCCTGGCAAACACCAAGGCAAGCTCCTGAGCTGTGGGCAACTTCCTAAATGGAATGCAATGGAACATTTTGGAAAAACGATTGGCAACCATGAGGATAACGGTATAATGACAAAATACAGGAAGGTCAACAATATAGTCCCTGGTTAGGTGGGACCAAATGGAACAAACAGCCACATAATCAGGGACATCAGTGCGGAGAGATGGAAACCAGAATTGGTGAGAAATAGTCCAAGTCATTTGATTCTTACCAGGCTGACCAGCAGACTAAGAGTTGTGGTAAGTTAGCAACAGTTTAATGCATAAATTCTCGGTTACAAACACTTGTAGCTTGGTTTCTCGAGAGCAGCCATGGGTTGAGCGGTCAAAATCTGCTCTCTCTGGGGAGAGGTAAAATTGGTGCGTGCCTTCCCTGGACAACTCAAAATATTTGCGAGAAAGAGCACCAGCCTTAAATTTTTTTGACCCAGTCAAATACAAGACCACATAATTGAATCGAGATAGAAATAGAGCTCATCTGGCTTGGTGTGGTGAGAGCCTCTTGGCCTCTGAGAGATAAGTTAAGTTCTTACAATTGTTAGAATAAGAACAGGAAATCATAGTACCCTCATGTAGATGTCTCCACTCTTTGAGAGCCAGACATATGGCCAACAGTTCTCTTTTTCTGATCTGGTAATTGCACTCCGCTGGACATAACTTTTTGGAATAGAACCCACAATGGTGTAAGGGACCATCTGGTGTAGAGCGTTAAGACAGGAGGTCGCCTATTCCTGTCTCAGACGCATCGACCTACAGGATTAAAGGTAGGGATGCACCAATACCGGTATTTTGGTACCGAGTACAAGTACCAAGCATGGAGCCGGCCTCCCAGCCAATCAGAAAGCAGGGCGTCGCGTCATTACACGGCGCCCAGCTTCCTGATTGGACGGCCAGACGGCTCCGGCTGGGTACTGGAGGAAGGCCGCGTTTAGTATCGGTATCGGTGCATCCCTAATTAAAGGTAAGGCAGAATTGGGATGAGACAGGATGCGGACTTAAGGGCTTCGAAGGCCTCAATGGAAGCAGGAGGCCAGCTGTGTGGATCATTGCCTTTCTTAATGAGGTCTGAGATAGGTTTCGCTAGGGAGGAGTAATTTCTGATACATTTTTTATAATAGTTGGTGAAACCAGGGAAACAATGAATAGAGCGGAGACCAGTAGGACGAGGCCATTGTAAAACGGCTAACACCTTCTGTGGATCCATGGAGAACCCCTTAGAAGAGATAGCATAATCCAAAAAGGTAACCTGGGACTGGTGAAATTCACATTTCTCAAGTTTACAGAAAAGCCCATTCTCATGTAAAAGTTGTAAAAGTTGTCTAACGTCCTGGTGGTGCGATTCGAGAGGAGGAGAATATTACAATATCATTAAAATAGACTACCATGCATTGCTGTACCATATCGCAAAGAACATCATTAAGGAACTCCTGAAAGAAAGTGGGAGCATTGCACAATCCGAAGGGCATTACTAGATACTTGTACTGCTATCGGTGTTAAATGCTGTCTTCCACTCATGGACCTCCTTGATCCTTATGAGATTATACACACCTTTTAGATCAAGTTTGGTAAAGACCACTGCTCCCTTGAGGCGGTCAAATAATTCCGTGATTAAAGGAATAGGGTAGGCATTCTTGATTGTGATGCGATTGAGACCCCTCTAATCAATACAAGGTCACAGCTCGCCAGCCTTCTTTATAAAGAAAAAGGCAGCTCATACTGGGGAAGTGGACATGCGGATGAACCCCTGGGAAAGCGCATTTGCAACGTACTCCTCCATAGCCTCATTCTCTGCAACAGAGAGAGTGTCAACCCTGCCAGGAGGAGGGACTCCACCAGACTGCAATTCAATAGCACAATTGTAGGGACGATGTGGCGGAAGAGCACCAGCACGCACTTTATCAAAGACATCCTGATACTCCAGATATTCAGTAGGCAACATGGAGACCGAGAATGTACAAAGGAGCTTAACTGGCCTATGGATGCATATAGCATTACATTGTGGAGACCAGGAGACAATCTCAGCCATCTGCCAATTAAAGGTCAGATTATGTTTCTGTAGCCATGGGGATTGGGAGACTGTGGCTGGTGGTATGCTGACTTTATGTAAAATGTATAGCTAGTGGTATTCTGTACCAGCTATAGAGGACTACAAATTCCAGCATCCCGCCGCTCTGCCACCCGCAGCATGTACGGGTGGCTGTGCGGCGGGAGAGGCTGTCACTAGTCCATCAGAATGTGCTGCAATTGCCAATACTGGGCATTTTCACAAGTACTCATACTCGTGAAAATGCCCCGATACTAAACGCAGATACCGGTGTTCTGTCGAGAACGCCGACATAGTCGAATTTGTCGACCTCAGCAGTTTTATAGAGGAAACAGGGATACGTCTATGCACAAGCGCAGATACTGGGTCCGCGTTCTCGACAGAACACGGCACAACATTTTTAAACGGAAGCGGCTGCCTTTGAAGAGGGGCCCGGGGGGAGAAGGGGAGAGCTGGGGGGGGGCAGTGGACACATAGGCGGTGAGAGAGAAAAGGGGTGGCACAATAGCAGTGGAAGAGCCAGATGAGGGGGGCAGTGGACACAGAGGTGGGAGATGAGAGAGATGGGCACAGTGGCAATGAAAGAGCCAGATGTGGGGGTCTTTTTTTCTGTCAGTGCCCCTGCCGAGACTAGACTCTGGATCCGCCCCTGCATGGAGAGCAGGATGAACAGAAGCAACGCCGGAGTCAGGAGCCAGGAGATCAGTCAGCCAGAGCCACGATCATACACATAAATCAGAAACAACAACAGCACGCTTGGTTGATCAGAACAAATGCAAGGGCGAAGACTGAATGAACAAGGTGAGGGTTAAAAAGTGACCTGGTGCCTGCATCATCGCTGTGATACAGGAATTACCCAGAAATCTAGCCAGTGCAGCAGAGTGATGATGTGAGCGGATTTGGACATAAGGGGGTGCTAAAGAGCCACCATGGTGTCACAAACACTCAGCAATGCTGCAAGCAACTGGATAAGGCAGGGTAAGAAACCCTGAAACAGGTACAATGCAGGCTCCATAGCCCTGCATTGTATGTAAGGACGCAAATTACAAGAGAAGAGGAGAAGGCCGACTGCTGAGTGAGCGGGTATCAGGTAAGTAAAACATATTTTTCCTGTCTCCTAGGTCAATACTATGACATATACACAGCTAACCATTCCCCAATGCAAGAGAAAACTTTTAAGTTCCCTGGAGCAGTGGCGTCACAAGGGGGGTGCGGCCCGCACCCGGGTGCCACCATTGGAGGGGTGACACCAAAATGACTCATTTTGGTGTCACCCCCCCCCTCTGAAAAGTCGACAGTATCAGGAGAGAGGAGGGGACCCGGCGGCATACCTTATCCCGCCGGGTGACTGTCCCCTCCTCTCTCTGCCGGCGTCCATCACCAAGATGGCCGCCGGCAGGTATCAGAATACTGCCGCGCGTGCGCAGTGACGTCTCGGCGGGGTGACACTCGGTTACTGCTCCTGGTGTCACCCAGCCTCGGGACGCCCCTGCCCTGGAGTTATGCTCTAAGGATGTATATATTAATTTCCATGTGGCATGTTTGCTGCTCAGTGACTGCAGCTGTCTAATTTCTAGGTCTCCTCTTATCCTGTTGAACACAGAACCCCGTGTTATATAAACATGTGCTGAAGGACTGCAACATGGCTGGTAGAAAACCAAGGCAGTATGCTACAAATAGTTACTGTAATTCAATTTCAATGCAAACTTGGCTGCCTGTAAACTGAATGGACACTTTTCTGCTCTGTTAGACTTCTGCTGTGTTCTGTGTTAGTTCTGCAATAATCAAAGAACTTTACTAAAGCAGGACAAACACACAGACATACTGTAATGTATTGTGTCATTTTGTCAGCACAATCTGCCACAAAAGAGGAATATTTTATTTTGGTGCATCTATAAGTAGTTTTTGGGATTTTACTGAAAAAAAAAAAAAACTAATAAAAAATAAAATTTTTTTTTTAATAATACATATCTATGTTATGTAATTGTTTTCAATTTCAAACATAACATTGCTAGTAGCAATGAGGTTCAGATTTGACACTACTATGGGCCTGCAACAAAAACTGCGGTTTAAAAAATTAGCCAAATTCGCCAGGACAAATTTTTTTTAAACCATAATGCACTACATGGCCTTTAAACCATGGACAGCAGACTTAGAAGGGCAATGGAGGGGCTTTTGGATAAGAGGATTAATTCTAGGGCTGTACTTTAGAGTTAATTCTAAAATGATTAGCTATTAAGGTTTTAAAGCTTTGCCCATGGACAATTGGTATTGTAATTTGTTGTCATGTCCTGGGTGCACACCATTTTTAAAGTCTTCACATGTATGGCATCTATTTACTTGACTTAGTCTCAATATTTAGGTTTCTTTTTGAATTGGTTTTTGCATGCAGTAAAATTAATCTGAGGCCATTGTTTGCTGAACATTTAACTTGGTAAACAGGTGTGCAACTGCAAATACAGTGCAACATAAATAGTGCAGTGACTAGGTTTAACTTTATAGCTGTGTGAGATTATCTTAGGCACTGCTTCCTGTGAGTGCTATTTTTATGAGATTTGGAGTGAAATGTGATGATGTCACCACTGTACTCCTTGCTGGAGAGGAAGCTGTACCTGAGGCCATATAGTGCAAGGATTGGCCTGGACATACACTTTACCCAGCAGTAAAAGAGGTTTAAAACAAGTAAACATTAACAAATCTAGCTGCATGCACTGTGTACAAATTCATCCTAAACAATTGCATCAAGTCAGAAACACCTATTGTTTGTTTTCTATATAGAGCTGGCAGGCTGCCAAGTCCTTGCTTTCATAAAAATAGGAGCTGTGATTTCAGTACCTCTGCTTTGAACTTTGAATTTATCTACAATGTCTACAACTACAGAGTTCAGTGAGGGGTTGTTTTAAAGTATGTTTCACTGCTAGTTCAGAATATCTCAATACTAAAATGTGCATAACACAGGTTCATTTTAAATCTCAAACTTTGTCTGTCTATTTTTAGGGTTTCTTAGAGTGTAATAAAAAAACCCCCATAAATTGCATTTAGTTTCAGTGATAGCTGCAGATTGAAAACTTGTATCTTTGTTTACATTTTAGAAAACCAAAAACAGTTGTTTTTCCCATTCATATTCATATAATAGCTCAATTGGCTGCTAAGAGCATCTAGAAGGTCAACGAGAAGGTCTTTTGTTGCACAGTTGACAGGAGGTCCTTATTTGCCAAAGTACAAGACCTTGTAGCATATATAAGGAGCCCATTGATTTCTGATGATGACACTGTGTTCATAATTATAAGTACACCATAAAAAAAAAAGAGAACATAATATAATATGATGTCAATCACTTGGATAAAAAAAAAGAGGGAACGCATATGAATTGTGCCTTTTTACATCTGCAATGTTCCATAATTATGTCTTACAGGATAACTTTAGATTTCTATTATTATTATTATTATTATTATTATACAGGATAGGATTTATATAGCGCCAACAGTTTGTGCAACGCTTTACAATATAAGGATTTCTATACAAATGTTTTTTTTTTTAAGCATGTCATTTTTTTATTTAAGTTTGTCATAAAAATACAAAACATAAGACATATCATAGTACATTCTGCATCCTACCGTGTACACTTGCAATTCTGTGACATAAAACTGGAGATGACATGCGATACAGTAGTACATTGGAATAATGCTAACTATATAGAAATGTAGTGAATTCAGTAATAATGCAGAGGTATAAGATATAACAGACTTAAATCAAGGCCAACAAACAAGGCTCGCAATCACCTTTGATATTTAGCAGAGTCATCCTCACATTTCCGGAGAAGGGTCCATCTGGGACAGGGGGAATACCAACAAAGTCCTGTATAGTGGTAAGTCAACAGAAAGACTTCTAACTGCAGTTTCAGACAGAAAGTGACAATGTAAGGAGTCATTAAAGGACAGCAAGGGCACCCAGCGATCTATTTAATTCGGTTGTGTGGTACCATACCGTATCCTTAAACAAGGATACCAACTCTTTTAACTGTGTCGGTTGCATGGTTGACACCATATATGGGGTCCAGGTATTGAAGAATTTCTCTGTGTAAGTGCAATTGTATTGGGCATCTAGTTTATCCATCGACATCAGTCTATTAAGTAGGTCTGTAAGTTGTTGCAAGTCTATACAAATGTTAAGCAGCATTAGCCACATTGTGGGCTGCCGTACATTGAGTACCTTCTGATGCCAGCACTGCACTCTAGTACACTCTGTGGGTGGGCGGAATCTGCCTCTTTCTGGCTCACATAAAACAATGGCCGCTTTAAAGCAGGCCAAGCCTATGCCACTTAATGTGCACACTGCCCTACACTGCTTATAGGTTTAGTGGTAAAGGAGGAATGTTTGCATGGCAGACCTGATGCCACCTTGCGATTCTTCATAAACATACAGATATAATTTAAATGGTTTGTATAGAGTTTTTTTTGTGAGGACATATGGTCTTTGTAAAGTGACACTAAATCCAGGAGTTAAATCTTAAAAATGTAATAAAGTGCCTTAACTTATAACAAGAATGTATCTTATTTGTGTATCACTCAGCTGTAGACCCTCAAATCATCTCTGAATTGGTGCTGACACTGTCCTCCCTTCTGGAGGGTGGCTACTTTTGTTCCCCATGGTCCCTGTGTGTGTTGTAAAGTACCCGAAGTATCCTGTGATGGACTACAATCTCAATACAAATACATGATGTTGTAGTCCATCATGGGAGTGAGCTTGGAGCTGTGGCTACTTTACAACGAAGGAACCATGAAGAACAAAAGTACCCACCCCCCAGAATAAACTAATATAACTAATAAAGAAATTATTTGGATACAATTTGGGATTTGTCATGGCCATCTTGGGTTTTTCCCTGAAGTGGAAGTAAACTGCCAGCAAAAAAAAAAAATCAAAATTTTGGCCTCCAGGAGCTTTATACGATAATGGGTAAGAATGCACAGCATATTTTTACAATATAGCATACTTAACCAGCAGCATGATCCTTTGCAGCGCTGTGAGGTCCACACTCCCCTCCATGGCCAGGACCTCCATCTTTACTGGGTCTTCTTCTGGGTTGTGAATCTTTGGCCATCTGGGGAAAACATAACTCTCGCATATGCACATGGGAATTACCTCATCCTGGGACAAAATTGCACTATATACTGGCTGTGCATGTGTGGCTCAGTGTACGCTCAGTAAACAAAACTCTGACACATAGGAGAAGAATTTATAACAGAAAAGGCATTCACAGTCTTTTCTGTCATAAAAAAAACGGACTTTTTCATATGGGGTTTGCTTCCGCTATTAACTGGAAGCCTAAAACCTCACGTAGCACAACCACTTATTGAGTGCCACCAGATGTGAGATATCCAGACATTAAAAAAAACATTTCTCCTCCATACAATACAGTTATGATAGAAAGGATCTAGTCTCGCACAACAATTTACGTAATTTCCAAAGCTTGGCTCTGCTGCCATTTTCCATCTGATCAGTAAATCCTTTCTTCTTTGCTTCCAGAAGTTAAATCTTCTAAATTGTCCAAGTCCTAGTTATACCTACAATTAAGCAACAATACTTAGTTAGACGACTTCTTTTGGATTCCATCTTGACTTTATCCTAAACTCTTTTTCCCCACCACCCTTAATGTATATATAATCTCATCCCCCCCTCTATTTCTCTCCTTCTTTGTTGTGTGATGTGCTTTATTATTATTTATACTATACGGTATATATGATTAACCTCCCTGCCGGTATTCCTCAGGGTTACTTTTCCATACCATAAGCGGTAACCCCGAGCTACACTCGGGAATGCCGCATAGCATTTACTTACCTTGTCCCTCGAGCCGCGATGTGTCCTGCGGCCGATGCCGGCTTCCGTCTTCCGGGTTCCGTCCCTTGCGAGCGTACGTGTCACAGGGGGGGCGGAACCGGCGGCATATTAAACAAAAAAAGCGATAAAGACGAAAACAATTCGAAAAATGACATGCAAAAAATTAAAAATCATACTGCCAGGGAGGTTAATATACTGTACAGTATATGTATTATTCTCTGGAATCTACCTTTTCTTGGGCAAAAGTTATATTTTCTGTCTCCATGATACACTATAAACTTAATTTTGATCTGTAGATAGTAGAATGTCCAAACATGGCCTGATCGCAGCCGAGGTGGCTAAACTACTACTGGTCCAAGAAGGAGCTTCACCTGGAGGAACACCGCCTTCTCATCTTTGCGGATTACTCAGCCGAAGTTACGAAAAAGCGTAAGGCATTCGGGAAGGTCTGCTCCATTCTATACCAGCAGAAGACCCGGTTTACACTCGCTTACCCAGCCAACCTTCGCTTCCAATCTACGGATGGAGTGCAACACTGGTTCCAAGACCCTGCTGAAGCGCTCTCCTTTCTGGAACGCATGGCGAGCACATCATCGTCCACAGAAGGCTTCCACTCTCCCAGCGCTCAGCGCCCTATCACCCCGGCTAGAAAGGCCTTGACTCGCCTCCCGATGACCCCTACGGACTCACCTTAATTTGGCCGTCTACTTTCAATAGCTGCCGGTGACCGCAAAACCGATTTGACTGCCCCATATGTCCTACATCATACCATCTTTGACCGGACCTGAGCGCCCTGATGTCCCGGGGCCTTTGCGGTGTATCTGAGATTTCGTCGGGGACACTATCCAGAGGCCACGCTGCTATGCCTGTAAGTACCACTAACTAACTCTCTTCTATCAACAAATGCGGATCCCTGGCTTCCTACAGTACTCCAGGAGAGACCCGCGATGTACGGCTGTATCCACGTTGCCACTGATGTTCTTTTTTCATATACTCATTCAATACAAACGTTTTCTTTTTACTTTGTGACCTTCTTCTCTTCATGCGCCCATGCTGGACCCTGATTATCCTTTTGATAAGGCCCCATAACCTGGCCTAGCAGAGCCGCCCAGTTAGCTCTGCCACGCTCTCAAGGAAGAAAGCGAAGTTATGCACTGATTGTCTCATGATTTTTAAAAATGTTTTTATTGTTGCTATTTTTTACTTTTTTAATCGTTTGGCCTTGTTGGCCCCAAGTTGGTTAAAATGATACTCCATGGGAAGACACGGGAGAGTACTTATGCCCGCTATGACACCCCCCTCTTCTTTTTCTTACACACCAGCCTCACTAGTTATCTGTACAACACATTCAATCAAAATATGCTGTTTGCTTCTTTAACTCATAGAGCTATATTTCTGTTAAGTGATAAGCTTAATATCGACCTATGTGCTTCCATACTGATAGTAATGCATACTTTTAATCTGACCATTTTTATGCTCTCATGTCTCACGGCTTACGAGTGATCTCCTGGAATGCAAACGGCCTACGTTCCCCAGCCAAACGTATGATGGTTCTCCGACACCTTAAAAAGTTAAATCCGGACATAGTCCTACTGCAAGAGACCAACCTTCCTCAGGCAGATGTACATCGCCTACGCAAACTGTGGGTGGGTGAGGTGGTGAGTTCCCCTGCAGTGGGAAGGAAGGCGGGGGTGGCCATTCTATTCCATAAATCTCTCGACTACAACCTAGTGCAGACTGAAAGTGACTCTGAGGGACGTAGGATACTTGTTAAAATTAACATTCATAACAAGATCCTTTCACTATACAATGTATATTTCCCTAACACCCCTACAGCTGCATATTTCCAGGAGATCACTACCTGGCTCCTCCAGGATGACAATCCTCACAAACTCATAGGTGGTGATTTTAACTCTGTTATGGTCTTAAGTGAGGACAGATCAGGAGGGATGAGGAAAGTGTCCGACTCAACTCCCCCTCTGCCCACACCTCTATCCCAATTGGCGGAGATGGTGGACCTTGTGGATGTTTGGAGTATACGTAACCCCCTAGAGAGGGAATATTCCCACTTTTCAGGTGTGCACAAAACATTTGCCAGGTTGGACTACTTTCTAGCATCTAATACGGTGGACGCACTAATAGACGAAACAAGTCTAATGCCTATAGCCATATCAGATCACGCCCCAATTTTACTACAAATGCGTTCTTCCCTACCGAGAGGAGATGCATTTTTATGGCGCTTCCCCTCCCATCTTTACAATGGCGCCTCCTTCAGGTCTATGCTGGTGGAGGCATGGCGAGATTATCAGCTGTGCAACAAAGACCACACAGATGACCCAAATCTTTTCTGGGAGACGGCGAAAGCTGTTCTCCGGGGCAACATTATGTCATATGTTGGCGCCAGAAAAAAAAAGATTAAAACCCAATTCCATGAGGCCAGCCTCTCCCTACACCATGCCCAGCTAGTATACTCGACATGCCCCTCCTCGCAGAACGGGGACCTCTGGTGCAAAGCCAAGAAAAATGTTGAATGGTGGACTGCTCAACAGCAATCTTTCTATCAATCCCATTCAAAACTGCATTTCCATAAATTCTGGAACAAACCAGGAAAACTGATGGCAAACTTAACAAAACCAAGATTTCTCAAGTCTCGCATACCCTCCCTGCGGTCAGAGTCAGGAGCACTTTCCACTGACCCTAAACATATTAAAGGAGAACTATGGGGTCAGTGTTTTTCCCCATAGTTCTCCTTAGGGTAACGGGAGGACACAAACTAGCGTCCTCCCATTACCCTAAGCTCAGTATACCGTGAGCTACAGCTTGCAGTATACTGAGACGCCGCAGCCGGAGCGGATCCCGACGTAGATGACGGGATCCACCCAGCTGCGTGAGTGACAGCTGGCTCTGCCAATCTAGAGGCAGAGCCAGCTGTACCCGCCCCCTACCCCGTCCGTTCCACCAGTCAGCGCTGGCAGATCGGAGCGGGGAGAGGGGAATCCAGCCCTTCCCCTTTTAACGGCAGAGAGCCGTGACAGGATCGAGAGGTGAGCGAACCCGGTATGTGTTCGCTCACCTCCCGATCTACTGAGCCGACCTGTGACAGTCTCATTGTCACAGGTCGGCTAGAACTATGAGGTGAGTGGAAATCACTCATCTCATAGTTCTCCTTTAACGCCATTCTAGAACGATTCTATGCCAAGCTGTACTCAGCTTCCCAGGCAGACATGGATTTGGGGGATATTTTTCTGAAATCTCTACCTCTCCCAAAAATAAAAGAAGTTGATCTCACATGCCTTATTGCAGATATATCTTGGAGGAAATATTGGGTGTGCTTAACTCCTCGGCTAATGGCAAATCCCCAGGCCCAGACAACTACACAAATGAATTTTATAAGATACTGAAAGATCAGATAGCGCCCACTCTACATGAAGTTTTCAACTCAATATGGCAGGGAGGGACATACCTAAAAACGGGACAGGAGGCATATATTAAAGTAATCCCTAAGAAAGACAGAGACCTCACTCTCCCGGAATCCTATCGCCCAATTTCCCTCATTAACACGGATGCTAAGCTACTGTCTAAAATCATAGCGGACAGGCTTACCAGGATTTTGCCACAGCTGATATCCCCTGCCCAAGTTGGCTTCATTAAAGGACGTTCAGCGGTGGCCAACATCCACAAAGTATTGGCGACGTTAGAATATGCCAAAAGCCATCCGACCTCCCCTCTGGCCTTGATCTCAATCAATGCAGAGAAGGCTTTCGATAGCATCCAAGTCGCATGGCTCCTTAGAGTTCTGGAGAAGATGGGGTTCTCTGAACACTTTCAGTCCTTCATCACAGCACTATATGCCTCCCTGTGTGCCCGAGTACTCGCCCCTGGCTATATCTCTCCGAGTTTCCCACTGAATAAAGGCACAAGACAGGGATGCCCCCTGTCTCCCCTACTATTCAATTTATCTATAGAACCACTGTCACTATATTTCCAACAAAGGTCACAGCTATCTGGCATCCCCTTCATCACCCAACGCCTCAAAATGATGCTTTTTGCAGATGATATAATCCTATTCTCCTCCGATCCCTCACAAGATCTTCCCTTGATCCAAGATGCTTTTGCTCACTTCCAAAAGTTTTCAGGGTTAACCATCAACGTCTCCAAATCAGAAGTCCTTCCACTCACCCCTTTCGCAACTCTCTCCCTACTGCCTATAGATACCTTTAACATCGCCAAACACTCCATTAAATATCTGGGCCTCCAAATTGGCAAGACCTCATCTTCCCTGTACAACCTAAACTATCCTCCCCTTATCCAAAATATACAGATAGATAGCTCGCCTATAAGGACCTTCCGCTCTCATTATTCGGCAGAATACATCTCATTAAAATGATTCCCTTCGCCAGGCTCTTATACCCCTTACAGATGCTTCCTATATTGCTAAAGCACAAGGATGTGACTGCTATAAACAAGGCTTTCCTACATTTCATATGGCAAGGAAAGAAAGCGAGAATATCCCTCAAAAAACTTAGCCTGACTAAAACCGAAGGAGGCATGGCCTTTCCAAACCTTCGTTTTTATAATCTGAGCTGCAGGCACTCAGTGGACTGGATAAATTCGTCTTCCCACTATTCCAACTTCCTTTTGGAAACGGAGATGGTGTATCCCTGGAGACTCCCATCCCTCCTCCACTGCCATTTTTCTGCCTTACCCCTCCCTATCCGTTCCAGCATTCTCCTCCGAGACACGATTGTGGTATGGAGAGAAACACACAAACTACTGAAGATGAACCCCTACTTTTCTAAATATCTGCTGCTTAGAGGTAATCCTTCTTTTAAGCAGGGAGAAGAGTATGGCATGTTCACCCAATGGGAAGCAAAGGGGATATCTCACTTTACTGACTTTATTAATGTTACTAACTCCAAGCTACTTACGTTTCCAGAATTCCAAGCTCTCCACCAGATTCCTGGGAAGGACTTTCTATACTTCCTGCAAACCACTGCCCACATTAATAAGTTGAATCCCACTCTCTCCCAACTATTGATTAGAACACCACTGGACAGAATAACCTCCGCAAACCCGAACTCCATATCGACCATTTATACTTACCTGAGGCAAGCTGGTCTGCCACCTCTAGAACACTCCAATCTCAGCAAATGGGAAAAAGACATCCAAACCGATAACATTGTTGAGAAATTATTTCAGGGGTACCGCTCGATATGTAAAGTGGTGTCTAATGAGCAATGGAGGGAAACACAGTATAAAATTGTGCCTAGAGCATATTTTGCTTTTCAAATAAAAAGTAAAAAATCTCATGCTGTGCCCTACTTTGATCGTTGCCCTAAATGTAAACTGTGGGCAGCCTCCCTGTTTCATTGTCTATGGGACTGCCCCCAGATTCATCTTTTCTGGGGGGAAGTTGTACAATATATCGACCTGGTGGTGGGTCAAAGACTCCCACTAGAGGCCCTTTTGTTTGTGTTTAACTACTGGGACCCCTCATTGACTATCCCCAGCAATCTCAGCCGTCCAGATAGACAATGGGTGAGCATCTCTCTATTGGTAGCTAGACGTTGTATCCTCCGGAAGTGGCTTTCGCCCCGTCCTCCCACAATAAAGAGACCCAGAGACGATTTGCTAACGAGAAGGGGGTAACTACATTTTGTAACAGGTGGACGTCCTATATGTCCTATATGTTCTCCCCTGCTGAGAGGGAAAAACTGCTCTCACCTTTTGCTTTCTCGACGTGCCGCCTTTTGGATAAATTGCAGGGACGGCAAGGAGCCCTAAGCACTCATAAAATACTCAATGGGGCGTATCTACTACCGCTTCATAAGAGGAAATATAGAGTATCTGTAACCGTAACATCGCTTCAACCTAATTATAGACGACGGCATGAGTCTTGGCATTTGTGCTAGTGTCCGTGACACCGCTATGGAATATGTATTGTTTTTTATACTGTGTTATATTATTTTGTTTTATCTTAAGTGATATTGTTTCCTTTTTGGAACATTTTTGCTCATCTACTACACTATTCTGATGATATATGAGCCAATGCACATGTAAGAAGATTTTGTATAACCTTTGATTCATATTACCAGAAATTGTGATACGCCCATTCCTGTACCAAACTAGAAAGGAAAATTACACCCCAGTGATGAAGTGACAAGGCCAAAAAGGGACAGGAAATGGACAAAGAAAGTAGCAAAAAAAAAAAGAAAAATACTACTGATGTTAGTGCATGATTAGACATACATGAGCATGTGTTTTGTTAAACATGGAGTGTGTGGCTGTGACAGGATAGTGAATGGAGAAGCAACAGCCTGAGGAGCTCATCTCTTTGTCACTCTGTTTTTACTCCTATCAGCATGCTACTTCTTAGCACATGAGTACTACCACACAACTGACCTTCTGTATGTGCTTCTCCCAGTCTGAACTCTGCTGTACAGTGGACAGCAGAAGTAAAATTCTAGGTCACATTCAGGTACTTACATTGTTTGCATTAAAAAAATAATTTATTAAAAATACTAAATTAACTTGTGTCTTTTAATCTGCTGGAACTACAGCTTTAATTGGATGCTATTTTAAAAAAAAATGCACTATAAAATTGATGTATTTGTCACCAATCCTACCAAAACTAAACTGATAAAGACATCCTTTCCACCTGTAAGCCCCTTTATTAGCTGTGTCATGTCACTGATGCTGGCAGCTGGAATTTCACCATTGACCAATATTGATCTTTCCAGTTGTCCATTAGCCTCCCTACTAGTACATTATTCAGAAAAAAATAATATTCTTTTTTCCCCTAAAAAATGAGAGTACATTTCCAGTTGTTGACTTGAAAACACTCTGCAGAGTAGATGCCCCACCTTTTTCTCACTATGTGATCAATTGCTAATAGGAAGTATTGTTATTATGTCTTGCCCTGCTAATCAACCAGCTTTTCCGGTTCATGCAAAGGATATGAAAAAGGAAGAATCTGGTTTTATGAAGAATGCAGTTTATTTTAAACATTTTTCATGAGGAGGCCATGGGTGTCAGGAGCAATGATTTGTAGACATCCATAGTAAACAATTAGATTTTATCAGAACAGTCAATGGAGAATTAATGCTGATTGGTTTCTATGAGTTACTAAACTTAGCATATTGTTCTTTGTCTTATGAAATCAAGGTTTTTGTGTATCCTTGTAAAACAGTTCCGGTTATGCTCGGGATTTATTTTCCTTGTAAAGATTATTTAACGTCTAAAACAAATTAAAAAACTCTATTTTTTATGGATTAAAGTTTAGCTAGCTGTGACCAGATGCCACATCCAGACCATAAATTGATACTTAAAGGAACAGATTATTGCTTATTTGTAATCCCTTGAATAGTCTTACTGGATCAAAGAATCAAAGACAGACTGGAACTGTTTTCACTGCATTGGGATTTTTTTGTACATACATTATTCCTGGAAGAGCTCCAGGTTATCTGAAAACTTCACCCCTCCCTGTGCCCTCCTTTACTTGCCAGCTGTCTCTGTCCTGTTCTTCATATAGTCTAGGCAACCAGTGGCATAAACAATTATATTTTATAGTGATGCAAAGGGTGTGGCATTTTTCTCACGCTTGATTTCAATGACTAATGCAGAACAGCGGTGAAATGTAATAACACTCCTTAATCCTGTTACATAGTTTTTAAGAAATATCAGTGTGTTTATAAAAACAGCTAGTGTACGTACCTCAAAATTGTCTTTATATCAGTTTCCATAAAGCACAGCAGCCAGTCTGTCCTGCATTGCACAGTGATGTTATTCAAAAACTGTGATCATCTTGTTAAACAAACCGATTCCTAAAATTCTAAAAAAAAAAAAAAAGGAGAAATAGCTTTCCTTTATATTCCTGGCAGCCAAAATTTCATTACCCAGGTTCTGGAAGTGCCCCGCAGTGCCCTTTGCTTTTTTTAAATCTAAGGTATCTTGGATCATGACCCATGAGAAACTTTCTAGCGTATTGCAAGATAATCTTGAAAACATTAGAGCGACCTGGGATCCCTGGTTGCAATATGTTGGCCTCTCCAATTTTTCATCAGGTGTGGCGTAGGGGGAGGACCACTCCTTCTGGGCCTATCTTTTTACCCTAATCTTTCTTTTTTCTTTCCCTTTCTTCTCTTTTGTGTTTGTCTGCTTTCAGTATTGCCCTTGAAAGCTGTTTAGTGAATTGACACCCTCTCCTGTTTTATATGCTTATGACAAGTTGATACAGTGGGGAAGGGTGTTTTCAATCTCCTGTTATTACTGGATAGATATAATAATATACTACCTCCCCCCCTTTTATTCATATATTTTTTATTGGTATGCAACTGCTGAGGGTATTTCTAGATGTATCATCCTTGGGCAATGTACTTGTCCTTTAATCTATGTTACACAATTTGTTATCTTTGTCTTCTGTGTTTTCTTCTATATGCAAAATAAAAATTCTTTTAAAATCAAATACTGTGATCATGCTTACAGTAGAAAAGATACTGCTCCTTCATTGTCCAGATTAACCCTTTTGCTGCCAGAGCGTTTTTTGCATACCTATTCTAATCCACATTTTAGGCCTAAACATTGCTTAACCCCACTCCCCCAGAATTATATATTTCCTGAAAGCAGAGACCCTGTAAAATACAATGGTGGCAGTTGCAAAGTTTTATGTTGCATAATATCAGCACAACTCTTTATCATAGTTACATGTAACTATGTTGGTCTTACATAGTTACATGTAACTATGTAAGACCAACATTTCAGTAAGAATTATGTTTAAATTCATTTTAGTGAGCAAAAACACAGTATAATACATAATTAATTTGCAAAATATAAAAGATGAGGTTGTGCCAAGTAAAAAGATACCCAAGTAAAATTGTGTCTGCCTGTGAAACAGCAAAACAAATACGGTACCCCAATTTGTCCATGTGTGACACTTTAAAAGCCTGTAGAGGTAATAATTTTAGAGTTAACTATAAATATCGACCCTAGAATTATTGCTCTTACTCTGGCGATACATAACATGTGTAGCACAATCATTGTTTTCATACGTAGGTGCCCCTGGCGCTAAAACATAGGGGTGTTCCCAAGCCCCCTATAAGATAGCATTTTGGAGGTGACAGGTACTCTTTAAGGTGGCATTAGGGGTCTATTAGACCCCCTAATGTCACCTCTGCACTTCAAAGAAACTGATCAAGTACAGATCGTGCTTGCCTAGAATGACAGGTGAGAAGCCAGAAGTGATCCAACCAGTGTCGCTTCTGGCTTCATTCAGTGGGGAAGAGAACAACAAACAAATGTTTCTTGGTCTGTCTCCCTGCTACCCGTGATGCCAGTTCTGGGCCCCCAGGAGGGGCAGCAGAGCCGGGGAAGCAAGGCTGGAAGGTCGGGCAGGGGCTCCGTTTACCAGTTCCTGGAATCGGTTGGCTTTTCAGCCACCAGAATCGCTTCCAGTATAAAGTTGACAGTCGACTTTACACAGGTAAATGGACGATTTACAGGGGCCTGCAGCCATGACCAGGGCAGTGAAAGCATTAAGGATGGTCAGTTCAGTTTCAGCTGAGCACTTAGATGCTAGACCAGAATTTAGCTTTAAAGTTTCTCTATCATGTTCTAAAAAAAGATATGCTGTTTGGAAAAGAAGACTTTTAAAGAGGAACTGAACTCTGGAAGCTGTGCCCAAAGGAAGACTGACACAGGGCAAAGGATTAGTCACCATTGTCTGTGGTGTCCCTGCAGATGATGATTTTCCC
The DNA here is from genome assembly GCF_000935625.1 of Nanorana parkeri. Lineage (NCBI taxonomy): Eukaryota > Metazoa > Chordata > Amphibia > Anura > Dicroglossidae > Nanorana > Nanorana parkeri. The sequence continues at coordinate 147,429 of NW_017308438.1, read as the reverse complement.
ATTATTGGCTAACAGTGCCTTGTGCTGCATTGTGTCTCTGTGTGGAGGCAGCCATCTTGGTAGAGGTATAGCTTTGCTTTCTCATGTCAGAGCCTCCAGCAAGGAGTGAACAGTCCAGTAGTGACATCACCAAATTTCAATCCAAATTTTCTGAGAATAACAGACAGAGGTAGCAGTGCTTTAGATATCACACTGCTATTCTAAGTTTTACTAGTGATGGGTGAATCTGCCCCGGGTTCAACTCATCAAAGGTTTGGTAAATCCTGCTCAAAATTCATTGAACCCATACTGGTTAATCCCATTAAATAATTTTTTTGGGGGGAGGAAGGGGAGCTCTTGTCAAATTCCAGGGGGGGTTCTTGTTAAATTCCGGTAATTTTTATTGTTAACATGCAAGCTACTGTAAAAAAATAGGTAAGGGAACCTTGATACTGCCATGAGCTACATGTACCAGTGCAAAGGAAAAAAATATACTGTAGATGACACAGCAGTGCAAAACTGACCAGCAGCAACATGACAATTTTGAGTAGCAAGGCTAGGCCCAAAGTTACCAGAGACACAGACCGTGGTTTTACTAAAAGAATAATGACTGTGCACCAGTGTAAACTAGGACAGTTTTAATCAAGCATAATAAGCCCAACTGTTGTGTACCTAACTTTTAATTTACCTAAGGGGATGAGGGTGTGTGAATGATATAATGTGAGGTGGCTTAGGTGCATACTGTTCTTGCACTTATTTTTTTTCATTTAAACAATGTAGCAATGTGTTGTGAGCAAAAGGCAGCTCTACAATGAGATGGATAGTAACAAGTGAATGTTGCAATTGGAGCACCCCAAACTAAAAAATCAACCTGTCAACAAAAAAAAA
>NW_017308438.1:103387-146541 GCF_000935625.1 Nanorana parkeri | reverse complement strand
AAGTGAAACCCGAACACTCTAGCGCCTATTTTTTTTTTTTTAGACTATAGAGGAGAGGCAGCCAGGGGAGGGAGTGAGTAGACCAGCTAAAGAGGACTACAAATCCCAGCAATACATTATACAGCAATATAAAATAATATGAAGCTAATATGAAGCTACATACTCTGTTGTTCTGTATTGACGCACTGATGTCTCCACGTGGCCTGGTGGGCTGTGCAGGCTCTCAGGTGGGCTGTATGGGCTATGGTGTCTCACCAGGGGTCTGCAGGTGGGCAACACGATGTCAGGGAGCTGGAGAAGGCAATGACAGATGCGTCTATCCTCGGCAAGCACGATCTTAGGCAGCCGCATCTGCCTAAAACCCAGCCCTTTCTCTGAGCTATGGGCACCTGTAAACAGACACAGGCTGCCGGCAGCTCAGAGGAAGATCTGGGTACAGGCAGATGCGGCTGCCCGAGATCGCACTTCCCGAGGACCTCCACAGACGCATCTGTCAGAAAATGTAAAATGCCGGTGTCGGCACTGAGTGTCTTGTGTCCGGGTGTCCAGCCACACAAAACTCCAAAACCAGACTGGTGGCAACCCTACCCTTAAACCGCACCCATTTGCTCTCGCTTCCTATTGTTCCTGCAGGAAGTTAGGGGAAATCTTTTGAATGGGACACGGAATGGCAAGATTTACCTCACTTTGGCATACCACCAAACCATCCTGATTTCTGCCAGACTGTCCTGGGATTTCAAGAGGCGTAACTAGAACCTTCAGGTGCAAGAAACCATGAAGGCCCCCCCCCCCAACCTCCATGGCACCGCATGGTTAACAGAAAGTCTGCCGAGGTCCCCAACGGGACCTCAGGCAGCCTCTTGTTTAAAATTTTAGTGCCGGTGTTCCGTCGAGAACGCTGACCCAGTATCTGCGTTTAAGGACAGACGGGATTAACGAGGAAACCGGCATTTATTTACAAACTATTCGTTTGTAATGGTTAATTGTGACCGGTAATAATATGCCGTCCATGGCAGTGAATGAAGGATGGAATATTATTAATGGTCACAATTAACGATTTAAACGAAAAACTTTTGTAAATAAATGCGTTTCCTCGATAATATTGGTCTGTGCACAAGCGTAGATGCTGAGTTCGGCAAATTTGACTACGTCGGCGTTCCCGACAGATAGGGATGTCCCGATACCACTTTTTCAGGCCCAAGTACAAGTACTTCCCCTCATGTACTTGCCGATACCAATTACCGATACTTTTTCTTAAAGGGACAGGTGCCTTTAAATGATCCATAGTACAACTACATGTTCTGTACTATGGATCATGATTTAACCTATTCATGTTAGCAGCAGAGAATTGTAACTCTATTGCTGGAGTGTAGTGGAGGTATGTGCTGTATATATGTACTACATATACATTACACACGTCCAGTACACTATAGCAATAGATTTACAGCCAGCCCCGTCCCAGCTTCCCTCACTCACAGTTTCACTCCGATCCCTGTTTCCTCACGCGGTGCCTCTCGTAGTCGGCGCTGCACAGGATCGCTGCATCGCATCTCGTTGCTCAGCTTGTGGGAGGCGCTCGCAATTCTGCCCTGCTAACATGAATGGGTTAATCATGATCCGCAGCACATATGTCTCGTACACTGCAGTAATAGAATTACAATTCTCCCCTGCTAACATGCATAGGTTATATCATGATCCATAATACATAATAGTACATAACATGTAGTTGTACTACGGATCATTTAACCCATTCATATTAGCAGAGGATAATTGTAAATGTATTGTTGCAGTGCATTCTATGTCTATTATATAGTACTTGTACATATAGAGTGCCTGCAACAATACATTTACAATTATCCTCTGCTAATATGAATGGGTTAAATGATCCCTAGTACATGATATGTAGCCCTGTACTAGGGATCATTTAGCCCATTCATCTTAGCAGAGGATAATTGTAAATGTATTGTTGCAGTGCATTCTATGTCTATTAATACATTATACTAAAAGTCAGCACTGCAGAATATTACCAGCATTCCTCCCCTTCCCACTCCATACTTACCTTTCCTCTCCTGCAGGGCCCTCTTCCTCATCTCCCCGGTCAGGGGGCGGGGCTAAGAGGAGAGAGTCCTCACACAGCAGAATGTGCTGCCCGGCGGTGCCTGCAGCACATTCTGCAGGACTGGTGACCGCCTCCAATGCCCTGCTGCACAGCCGCCCGTACATTCTGCGGGTGGCTGTGCGGCAGGGAAGGAGCGGCACTATCTCGCAGGGGCCCTCTTCTTCCTCGCTGGGCGCTAACAATTCTGCCCTGCTAACATGAATAGGTTAAATCATGATCTATAGTACATATACAGCACACACGTCCAGTACACTGCAGTCTGCAGCAATAGTTACAATTCTGCCCTGCTAACATGAATATGTTAAATGATCCATAGTACAACTACATATTGTACTATTATGTACTACGGATCATTTAACCTATTCATATTAGCAGGGGAGAATTGTAAATCTATTGCTGCAGTGTACTGGACATGTGTAACATACATGTACTATGTACTACATATAGAGTACACTACAGCAATAGATTTACAATTATCCTCGGCAAACATGAATGGGTTAAATGATCCGTAGTACATAACATGAGGATATGGGCACACATGACACATGCCGGCCTGGTAAAACATGATATGACCCTGTACACACCCTGTGGAGGGGATCCCTGAGGCTGCAGTGCACAGAAGGTGACAGGCTGCATACATATGTATGCAGCATGTAAACACACAAAGCAGCCAGAGATCCAGCCCCGCGCACCCTACACCATCACAGCAGTCTGATGGCGCCCAGGCCCGTGCACACGGAGCCCTCTCCTCACCTGACAGAAGCGCTGGCAGTAATCGCTCACCACCTGCGCGGCCTCGTCTTCCCCTCCGTCGCGCTGTGCGTGAGAGCAGCTGCGAATCTGGTGGGAGGAGCTCCAGGCGGGGTCCTAATTTAGCTGGCCAGCGACTGCCCCACGATCGCCTGCCAGCTAAATTAGGGCCCCACTTGGAGCTCCTCCAACCGGACCAGTGCGGACTCGCCGCTGCTCTCCCGAACAGCAGCTGGAAGTTAAGGGAAAAAAGAAATAGCGCACGCTTCGGCGCTATGTATCGGGGCATTTTGACAAGTACAAGTTATTCTGACTCCGATTGTTGTGATAGCGATTTATCCCTTGTGAGACCTCTATGCCTGGCCTGTATAAGCAGATTCAATCACTGATGACATTCATTGTCAGATAGCTGAACTCACCAATACCGTGTTCATCCACAAAGGTTGCTTTATTCTGTACGTGCAGACAACAGGATAACAGCGATGGATGGTTATAGTATTATGCGGTCAAAAGATGATGCCTTTCCTACAGTACTATGCAGAGTACATGTGTCCTGATTGCATGTGGCCTGTTAGCTGTTGCCATGACACAGGAAATACTGACCAACAAGAAGAAGGGTGGGGCTTACATACAGAGCAACTGTCATCACATGAGGAAAGGAACACAGAAAAACAGGTGCAATATCACAAAAGGCCACTAAATGGCAGCATGTGAACTAGACATATAAAAACTTCCATAGGAAAAGGTATAGGAAAACAATCTATATACATTCTCATCTATATAAAACTTTTATGCCCCATTGGGGCGGCACACAAGTACTTGTCAAGATGCCCTGTATTGGTCGCGATACTGATGCTGGTACCAGAATCGGGACATCCCTACCTAAAATATCAATTTGAGACATATTTGTGCAAATATTTTTATTCTACAGGGCCTCTGCTTTCAGAAAATATATAATTATTTGAGGGTTATAAACAGTTGTGTAGCCAAAAATACAGATTTTAACGTGTACAAAAATGTAAAAAAAAACTGTGGACGTGAAGTGGTTAAAGATGAAAGTGATTAATGTAATAAAAACATTACCACCAGCGTAATGCATATACTGTATGTGGCAGCACAACGGTGACCCTTATTAATGCTGAGCTGCCACATACGGTATATGCATCAGACGGAACTGCGGTTCTATACTGAGAGCACACTCACTGGTGCACTTATAGCACCAGGCTGTCACTTACAGCTCCCAAGGAAACATATTTAAGAGGCGCTGAAATTGCCAAATGCAGGAAAGTTTTCAAGTAAGGTCACTGGCAAGGCTGCTCTCAAACAAGACAGGCCTCCCTTGTAGGTTGACTCAATGTTTATAAATAAAGGGTGTAAAACCAAAAGGTGATTGAATCCAAATGTGCCTTTAATTGTTTATAAGTTTAGGAAAATACACCAACGTCTTTTCTAAGGACCCATTCACACCACATCCAGATTACCACCAGACCTGACTGTTTCCGGACACAAAATGCATCCCAATGTATCCCTTTCTATTTCTGGCCTCTGTTCCCACCAGCGCAGTCCGCTTGACCAGACCAGAAAAATACTGCCTGTCCTATTTTGTCTGGTCTGGAATGCACTGGAACGCATCACAAAATGCATGGAAGGCACTGGAACGCATCTGTAAGACCATTTTAAGCTAAAAAAAAAAGCTTTTTTTAAAATTCCAATCGCGGCAAAATCACGGTAAAATCGCTGCAAGAATGCAATGCACTATGTTCCAGATCTGGTGAAGATCTGGTCCGGAAAATGGTATGAGCCCAGCCTCAGGGTTACAAGACAAACATAGCATAATGCATGAAAGCTTAATAACAATAGATCAAACAATTAAAAAAAAAAACCCATGTATCTGAAAAAAATCCAGATTCTGATCAAACTGTAATAATTGATGCATTCTCACTTGGGGAGAAACAGTGTATATAAAAGTTACAATACAATTTGTATAACATAAAATCAATAGGGTTAATGCCAGTCTTAAAAAAAGTTATGTCATAACACTGCTAATGATTAAAACATATGCATAGGGAAGACTGCCTCCGACTCCCGGCATTAAAGTGGATCTTTACCCCCTTTCACTAAAAATCACTTCTTAAAGCTCAATCTGAGCTCATTGTATTCCCTCCCCCCCGTGCACCCTCCCACAACTTTTCGATCATGATTGAGAACACAACTATCCAACCCTCCCCCCAGGCCAAAGTGCTAGGTGTCATCCTTGACTCGGACCTCACCTTTCTTCCCCACATCCAGTCCCTATCCAGCCATCTTCACCTTTGTAACATCTTCAAAATACGCCCCTTCCTCACCAATGAAACCACAAAGCCGCTCATCAACTCACTTTTTATATCTCGTCTCGACTATTGTAACTCCCTCCTCATTGGCTTACCTCTACACAGGCTATCCCCCCTTCAGTCTATCATGAATGCTGCTGCTAGACTCATTCACCTAACCAACCGCTCAGTGTCTGCAACCTCCCTCTTTGAACAAAAAATGCATGGAAGCGCACAACTGTAATATGGTCAGGTTTCTCACTTGTTAACTATATGGAAAATGGTGTGCAAAAGCTCTTCAACAACCGGGAGAGGAGCCCCCTGTAACGTGTTTGGAGGCTTGACAAAGAGGGTCACCCTCGAAACGCATAGCCGCTAATTGCCAACAGATCTCACTTGAACACATCTCCCCGGACTCACGAGCACTGACGAACACGCTCCAGCGTTTACGCCGCACACCATACGGCTACACACCGCCCAGTGCCGATCACAGCAGCCTGACAGTCCTCCCCCTCCTGCTCTAATAGCCGCGGCTCGGCCCGGCCAGCCGAGGACGCAGCCTGGAGAGACTTGGGGTTTATTTAGATCTTAGACCATTTAGATCCTGACCGTCCAGATCTTTCCATCCAGAAATACTTTGCTGACTGCACGGGACTGCAGTGAGTGCATGTCCATCCATGACATCACAACCTTGAGTTATTTATCAACCAATTTATTTAAACAGTTAGTCATTACAGGATGCTTAGTATCTAAACAATTTTTTAGGTGGTTGCGCTCTTCTATGCAACCTCCCTCTGCCATTCCCTGCACTGGCTTCCAATCACCCAAATTATACAATTCAAAATATTAACAACCATTTACAAAGCTATCCACAACTCTGCCCCAGGGTACATCTCCAACCTCATTTCAAAGTAGCACGGCGATACCCAACATGTGATCGTCGTTTTCATAAGTAGGCGCACCTGACACCTGTTTACGTGGAGACGCATATGCTCGCGGGGGCAGGGGGGTTTAAACATTTTTTAATTATTTTTAAACTTATTACATTTAATATTATTTTAAAAAAACTGTTATTTCATTGTTTTTTTACTTTAATTATTGTTGCAGGCACTCTATATGTACATGTACTATATACTACATATAGAATGCACTGAACAATAGATTTACAATTATCCTCTGCTAATATGAATGGGTTAAATGATCCGTAGTACATGATATGTAGCCCTGTACCCCCTTTTCCACTTACAGAGCTAGGTTATTTTTCTTTTAAATAAATATTCATGTAATTTTATTGGTATCTATCTACCAGTAGCTGCCTCATTTCCCACCCTCGGCTTATATTCGAGTCAATACTTTTTCCCAGTTTTTTGTGGTAAAATTAGGTACCTCGGCTTATATTCGGGACGGCTTATACTCGAGTATATGCGGTATACAAAGCCTGCAATTATCTATACATATCTGTTTGTAGATTTAAATGACTAAACATTTCCAAAGGTGTGTTTGTTGTTATTTTAAAGATATGGGGAGTCCTTAAAGGACCGTGAGAAGTCTGCAGCAAGGGGTTAATGTTTAAAAATATTGTTTCTATTTTTTCCTATAGTTGTGATTCCTGTATCTCTATGTGTACAGGAGGTCAGTAATAAGTTCGTTATTTTCTTTTATCCTATCTTTTTTCCTTATCTCCTAGATCCTTGGTTCTCAACTGGTGGGTCGTGACCCAAAAGTGGGTCGTGACCCCGTGTTAAGTGGGTCACCGCATGCCTCCCACTTTTCTAGGTTACATTCTGGCTCCCGGCATCGTTACAGGGTGCGCAAAGGAGACACATGAATGGAGCTTTGCCACAACACAGGAGCTCACACTGGACCCCAGGCTGAGGATCCACTCCATTTAATTTTTTTGGAGTGTATATGAGTGTTGGACAATGTGTGTCTGTGATGCTGCGTGTCTGTCAGTGTTTTTGAGGGCCTGTTCACACTAGTACAGTGTGTTAATTGTTCCTGTGCGATTACCGTACTGTATCATGCAATCGCACCTACTACATTCTCATTCACTTGAATGGCACCCCAAACGCACCTCCGGCAGTTCAATCGCCTGCACTGGAATGCGCGGTACCGCAATGCCGTGCCTTCCATTGCAGAGCAACTTGGGTCACAACTCAATGACCGAGGACAAATGTGGGTCCAGAGGTAACACAGGTTGAGAAACACTATACTAGATGCATCTTAGTATCTTCTTTACTTACCTTACTACAGTTGTACGGTACTTCGAATATGAGTCTGGGTAGCCCTAGTATGCAGGCACAAAGCTCTTCAGAGAGGTAGGAGAGGTGGTCAAAAAGAAATAAATATGTATTTTTTATTTTTATATGACATTTCTTAGAGAAGAGCATCGACAGTCATGTTACTTTTTTCCGCCCTTGTCAGGGGGAAGAGTCCTAGGTCGGGGAAAAAGCATAAGTCCAAATCTGCCTCTCATCCCAGATCATCCTCTCCTGGGTGGGTCTTCTGTAAAATCTTCCCATAGATCCCCTAAGACGGGCACAAGTTGCTCCCTCCGCTGATGATTTTCCCAGATCCTCTCCTAGTGGTTCCTGCTGGGCTTGTAGATCGCCGACTCTGCCAGACAAGGTGCTGTGCTCAGACTGCCTTAAAGAGGTGGGAGTGGAAAATACTTCCTAGGCACAAGATGTTAAATCTTTTATTCAGGAGGCTGTAGCAGAGGAGCTCAAGCTCTTTGCCAATCAAAATCCAGTTCCCAAAAGAAGAAGGGAGAAGGAAGTTGCCTCTGGGCTTCATTCATCCCCTGATTCTTCTATGGAAGATTCTGAGATTGAGGAGGATAGTGGAGACCAGTCTTTTCCCTTTGACTGTTCTCTTCTGGCACCCCTTATCTCAGTGATAAAGCTCGCCTTGGAGTGGGAGGAGGATCCGGTACCAGAACAGAAGCATAGGAAGTACTTTCCTAATCTTAAGAAGGAATTGCCCTTTCCTCTTTGCTGTGAAATCACAGAAGTCATGGAGGAGGAATGGGCTAAGGCTTATAAGAGGACCATATTGTCTAATGGATTTTCAAAGTTATACCTGTGCCAACCAGCTGATTCAGAAGTGTGGGATACTACTCCCAAGGTAGATGCTGCTCTTCAGAGATTAGCCAAACATATGGTTTTGCCAGTAGAAGATTATGTTTCATTCAAAGACAGCATGGACCGCAGAATAGTCGGATTTGTAATAAATATATTCTGCCGCAGGGGCGCCCTGCAGACCTGCACTGGCTCTTTCATCAGTTAGCAAGGCCTTCAGGATCTGGATTTTCCAGTGGACAGTCAGGTACAGTCGTCTGTGGTGGAAGAATCCAGTGAATCCTTCCAGAGGCAGGGCGCTAAGCCCAGGAGGATGGATAATGAACACCTCAGATGTGAGTCTCCAAGGTTGGGGGGGTCATTGTCAAGGACAATTTGCACAGTCCAGATGGAAGATGGCCATCTCTCCTCAAACATAATGGAACTTCAAGCTGTCTGCGAAACCCTGCAGGTGTTTCACCATTTGATAGAGGGGGCACGAGTCAAGATCAGAATGGACAACAAGACTGCAGTCTCTTATGTTGTTCAGCAAGGGGGAGCCAGGAATCTCTCTCTTCTGAGAATTGCTTCTCCCTGTTCTCTTGGGTGGAGAGACATCGGCTGGATTTGACTGCTGCATACCTTCCGGGAATAGACAACACAATTGCAGACAGATTAAGTCGAGTCTTCCAGGACCCGAACAAGTGGGCTTTAAATCCACAATACCTGAGGCCAATATTCGATCAGTGGGGTATTCCTCAGATAGACCTGATGGCGACGGAGAAAAACGCGAACCTTCCAATCTTCTGTCAGAAGGCATTCGGTCAGGATGCTCTGTCCCTTTCATGGGCATTCAACAAAGTTTATGTCTTTCCCCCAATTCCCTTGATCTTATGGACACTTTTGAAGATAGACAGAGAGAAGGTGAAGGCGATAGCGGTCCTTCCTTGGTGGCCAAAGAGGCTGTGGTATCCCCTGCTCTTGGATCCATTGATCGCACCTCCTATACCGTTGCCATTGAAGTGAGATCTTCAAATTCAAGAGGGCATGTCTCATCCAAATTTGTCATGGCTGATTTTAATGGCGTTCAGCTTGAAAGGCAGAGGTTACAACAGCTGAACCTGTCATCTTTGGTAGTAGAGACTCTATTGAAAGCTATTAAACTATGCAGCAAGTCAACATATCATAGGGTTTGTGAGAAATGTTTGACTATGGCTTCCAGTAGGGGATGGAATCCTGAAGATCCCTTCGTAGGGCAGATACTTGACTTCCTCCAATCAGCCCTTGATGCTGGCCTCAGTTACAATATCTTGCAAGTTCAGGTTGCAGCTCTTTCAACCCTGACCAAAGCTCGTTGGGCATTTCATCCTATGGTGAAGCAATTTCTGAAAGCTGCCTTGAAGATCAGACCTCCAGTTAGACCTTTTTTTCCAAAATGGGACCTGCCCCTTGTTCTAAAGAAATTGTTGAAGTGTCTCCCGATGTATCAAGTTCCTTGTATCATCTTACCTTATTAACAGTTTTCATTACGGCCATCCTCTCGGCCAGAAGAGTATCTGAACTACGTGCCTTCTCGGTCAAACAGCCCTACTGTCAATTTTTTTCAGATCGGGTGGTGTTAAAACCCATGCCGGAATTTCTGCCTAGAGTCTCTTCAGAATTTCATATTAATTGGGAGTCAGTACTGTCAGCTTTTAAGGTAGAAGAATTATCAGTGGAAGACAAACTTCTTAACCGATTAAATGCAGTTGATGTGTTATCTACCTACATTGCTGGAACCAAGGACTTTCGCACTTCAGATAGTTTGTTCTCCCTAGAGGCCCAAAGAAAGGGGCAGCTGCTTCAACCAGATTATTATCGCCATGGGTGGTTAAGACAATTCAACTTGCTTATGCTCCCCTCCTCTAGAAGTTAGGGCTCACTCGACTAGATCGGTAGCTACCTCCTGGGCTGCCTACTCTAAAGTCCCAGCTGAGATTGTTTGCAAAGCCGCCAGCTGGTCCTCTCCTAATACGTTCATTTGACACTATAGGGTGGATGTTTCCTCCTTTTCAGATTGTTCGTTTGGATCTGCTGTGATCTCTGCTGCATGTTATCAATAATCATACATTTTGCATTCTAAACCCTCCCATGTTCCTGTGGCTAGCTATTTCCCGTAGTATGCTGACATGTGCTGAGCCAGGAATAGGGAAAATTGTTGTACATACTTACTGTAATTTTCAATTCCTGGCTCTTCCCCATGTCAGCATAGTTCCCTCACTTGTAGTGCCTTCGCTCGACGTGTAATGGAACGCGTGGTGAGTGGAGCAGGGGGAATTTATCATCTAGTGAGGGTGGTTCTACTTGGGGTTGAGGGCGAAGCTAACCCATAGTATGCTGACATTGTGGAGAGCCAGGAAAGGAAAATGACGGTAAGTATGGACAACAATGCTCCCCAATATGTTTATTGCCTAGCCACAAATTAAAGTGACACTAAACTCAGAAGTTAAATCTTAAAATACATTCAAGTACCTTAACCATTAACAAAAATGTTAATGGTTAAGGTACTTGAAATTAAATGTACTTAATTATTAATAACAATTTTGCTTATTTGTGTATCACTCAGCTGTAGATCATCCATAAATTCGTGCTGACACTGTCCTTCCTTCTGGAGGGTGGTTACTTTTGTTCCCCATGTTCCCTGTGTGTGTTGTATAGTAGCCACCACTCCAAGCTTTCTCCCGTGATGGACTACAATCTCATGTTTAGTTTACTTGTGTATTGAGATTGTCGTTCATCATGGGAGTGAGCTTGGAGCGGTGCCTACGTTACAACACACACAGTGACCATGGGGAAAAAAGTAGCCACCCTCCAGCTCGCTCTCATGATGGACCACAATCTAATGTTTACTTAATTTGTATTGAGATTGTAGTCCATCATTGGAGTGAATTTGGAGTGGTGGCTACTTCACAACACACACAGGGACCATGGGGAATACAAGTAACCACCCTCCAGAAGGAAGGACAGTGTCGGCACAAATTCAGAGATGATTTGAGGATCTACAGCCGAGTGATACACAAAGTCGATTTTTGTTAATAGGGTACTTGAATGCATTTTTAAGATTTAACTCCTGAGTTTAGTGTCACCTTAAAGAGAACTAAAGTCAAACCTTTTTTTAACTTTAGTCCTCTTTTGGGTCAAAGGAGTACATTTACTAATATACTACTGTGTTTCCCCGAAAATAAGACACTGTCTTATATTTTTTTCGCCTCAAAAAAACACACACAGTCTTATTTTCGGGTAGGTCTTATTTTTTTTTTGGACAACAATCCAAAATTAATGCAAATCCGAATTAAATAATCCAAAATGGCAAAGGTAAGAATAGGTTTATCAGGGCAATCAGGGGTGCGTCGTACCTTTCCAAGAGCAATTTGGCAACCAATTGCTGGTCAGAATGAGCAAAGCACGCTTTCACTATCAATTCCTCACAGGCGGAGTGCATTTGGTATCGCTCCTCCGCCTGTGACAGGAGCCGGCGCTATAGAGGAGGCATGCGGTTTATGCGGCTCTGCTCCCTCCGCTGCCGCCTCGCTTCCTCTAGCGCTGGCATCGCCGATTCTCTCCCGCTGCTCTTCAAGTTTCCCCTTCTGCCACCACCGGCCCTGGGAAAGGTAACAACTAGGTCTTATTTTCAGGGTAGGTTTTATATTTTAAGAATTCCCAAAAATAGTACTAGGTCTTATTTTCAGGGTAGGTCTTATTTTCGGGGAAACAGGGTACTGCCCACTGTTTGCTGACAGTGCAGATCTGGGTATATTGTCAAGATCCACCCTGCTGCCTGATTGACAGCTGGCTCTGCCTCTCTACCTCTCTAGAGCCAGAGCCAGCAGTGCCCGCACCTTCTCTTGTCTGTCCCTCCAATGAGTGCTGGAATAACAGATAGTCACCACTCTCTGCAGGAAGAAGACTGTGAGTTGATCATCAGCTTGTGTTCCCCAACCCCTCCCTAAGTCACTTATGTGTGCACTCCTTTACTGCTTTATAAGCTTCATATATCTAGGTCCTTCTAATAAACACTTTAAAAATGAACATGGACTGTGTGACATGAGTCTAAATAGCGAGAGCAGCCTTTTTATTTACAAAGTAATACAATACAATACAATAATAAACATCAAATGCCCAGGAAGCTGGCTCCATGTTGTTTGGCTGGCTTGATTATGATTGGCCAGAAAACCGTCTTCCCAGCCAATCAGCATAGAGCCGGCTTCCCGGCCTATCAGGAAACTAAGAGGAGGGTCATTACTCTCCGTCTGGCTTCCTTAAAATGAATTTAAGTGCACATAATACAGAATATAATACCCAATTTTTGGTGAAATTTAAAAGATGGGGTAATGTCAGGTAAACAGACACCAAACATGTCGAGTCTTAAAGTTGAGTGCGTCCGTAAAATTGCAAGAAACTACAATACCCAAAAATGCTTTAAAGCTTTTACTGCTCATCAGTTTAGTGTTAACAGTGATTTATAGCCCTATAATCGTTGCTCTCACGGCAACGTTCACAGTGACATGTAACATGTGTGGCACAATCGTCGTTTATGTACACATGCATGCGTGTTTATTCGCATGGAGATGGCGGGGGAAGTATTAATTTTTATTTATTTAATTACTTTTTACTTTTTTTAAAATGCCTTTTTCACTTAACTTTATTGCTATTACACAGGGGCTAACAAGGGTTCTACTAGACTCCTGATTTCTCTCCTGCCCTCTAAAGCTGCCCATACACCTTACAACCATCGCACGACTTTCATTGTGCGATGGTTGTAAGGTGATTAAAATTTTGTACGATCTGCCCATCTTGGACAGGCAGATGGTACTTGCGATCATCGCAAGGCCTCCCCTTTAAGGGGAGGGCTTGCGATGATTGCAGTGCTAAGCGGGCAGTGTGTGCTTGCGCACACCAACCCGTGCGGCATTGGTCTTCCGAGCACGCCACCAACCCGCCGAAAATCGTTTTTGGCAGGTTTTCCAGCATGCTCGGAAGATGAAAGTCGTGCGACCTTACAGTAGGAAGCGGTCGCATGCTGCCCATACGCCTGCCGATTATCGTACGATCACGGGATTACCCGTACGATCACGGGATTACCCGTACGATCACGGGATTACCCAATTATCGTACGATAATTGGCAGGTGTATGGGCACCTTAATACAGGCGATCAAGCACAGGATTGTGCTTAATCACCTGCGTAACTGGCACTTCAGCCAGCTGTACTGCCGTCCAGATCATTTGTAAAAAATGATCATCACCTGCTGAAAAAAATTATACCATGGCTGCAAGCAGCCACTACAGGACCAGGATGATTATATAGTATAGGTTTGGCAGCTCTGAAGTGGTTAAAGTGAATGTAAAGGCCAAACTTTTTATTTTTGTTTTGGTTACAGCGTAAAGGGTTAAACCCTGTGTCAAGTTTTATTGCTGTCTGTATCCCCATTGGGAAGATTCAGTCCTCTACTAGTCCTGATGGCCGTGTTCATTGAGGCAGAAAGTAAAGGGAAATTCTTAATTTTAGAGTCGTCATAAGAGCAAGAGGTGAGGGGAAATCTTTTAATAGGGAGAAATGTTCTGGCAAGAGCTGTCTAAAGGTGCCCATACAATTATCTGCAGATTTTTGCCTGCGATTGCATTTTCGGCAGATTTTTATCTTTCAAGAAGGCTAGAAAACTTTTGTCTAGTTGGACGAAAATTGACGGGTTAGTAGTGATGTTGTACAACAAAAATCTCAAGATGAAAACTGCACATGCTCAAACGAAAATCTGTCCTTTCGATCAACGAAAATCAGCCAGTTAGTGTTGCTGACGAACGTTCATTGCGAACTACATTGGTCTGTACATGATGAACTGTACTGTACTGGTCTGTGTATTGGTCTGTACACGATGAACAAAAATTCAACAAGGGTGAAATGTCTGGACAAAAAAAGTTGTACAATGGTTGTAAGGTGTATGGCCACCTTAAGATGGGAATTCCCCTCACTTCATTTGGAAGTGAAGTAACATCTCCCTAGCAGAGCCATTGCTTATTAAAACAAAAACAACAAAAAAACAGTTTGCGATATACATGCCTTTTTGCAACTTTTACCAAATCCACTGCCTTAATTTTTCAGTTTTAGCCAATTGTAGTCATTTTCCAGCATCAAGAAACGGCATCCCTTTGTTTCCTGAAAAAAATAAATCCAGATGACAAACATTTATTTATCTCTCAACCACAAAAACAATAAGTAGGAACTGAACAAAATAACAAACACATGCTTTTGTTAATTATATTTCACAATGGCTCACACAAGATTTTTCTGAGTATGGGTATGGCAGAAAAGTATGGAAAGCCATAAAGAGATTTAGAAAATTGCAGGGTAAATTTAGACAAGTTTCCTGTTGCCAGCAATTGTTATTGCATAAATTTGCTTCATGTCTGGCATATTTCAGAGCTGAATTGGGGCATATTTATATTCAGTGCAAGTCCTATAGTGGAGATTATTTACTGTGTGTGCATGTAGTTTATAGTAGCAACCGTGCAACTTTTGTAAATGATGAGCCTATGTTTGTAAGTTTGCCATCATTTGTAAGGATTAACTCTGTAAAGCTCTTTGTAAAATTTCCCTGATGATTCCATAGTAATAGGTCTAAAACTGACTGACTTATGACATTTTTTATAACAGCCTTTCTCAACCTTTTCACACTGAAGGAACCCTTGAAACAAAATTGAGGTCTTGGGAAACCCCTGAACTATTATTCTGATCTACAACTCATTGTATATTAGTGTAATTAGTTGTAAACACATTAATAAATAAAGGATGCTAAATTTGCATTGGTGCAATCACAATTTAGTGATCTGTAGTCTGTAAAGGCATAGTCCAGCTTTTGCAAAAAAAAAGTAATGCACACACATTAATAGAAGAAAAAAATCTGCATTTATTATTTTTTGCAATGGAGCCTGCAAAGCATTGGAATACATTTGCATGCATTTAATGACATGCTATGGTCACTTTTAAGAAAAATAGGGATCATGCGACTTTGGTTCTTAACCCCTTCCCGCCTGATGATGTTATTATATCGTCATGATCATTCAGTTTGTATCGGATCCCGAGGGACCAAGCAACAGCAGTAACTCAATGAGCACTGGTCCATCCCCAGTGTACCACATGTCGGGATTATCCCGTCACCAGTCATTAATTAACTGAATGATCATGATGATATAACCATGACCAGCACCTAGGGAAGTCCTAATGGCGGCAAGGAATTGGAGCGGTGAGATTTCCTTTGGCTATACAGCAGATTAGGTTGGCACAGTCCCATGATCACAATGATAGATGATCGCTGTGATCAGAGCTGTGACAGCCACAGAGCCGGCAGTAGCTCACTTTGTTGTGCAGCGGCGAACCGGCTATTTGTTACAAACTGATACAAAGTATCTCTGAGGAAAATACTGTATTCTACTCAGAGATACTAAGTATCAAAGCCCCTGTAAATAAGAAAAATAACCCCTTAGTGCCCCCTAGTTAAAAAAATAATACAATTAAAACATTAAAAAAATTATGTTTTTAAAAACTAAAAAAG
Source organism: Nanorana parkeri (assembly GCF_000935625.1). NCBI lineage: Eukaryota > Metazoa > Chordata > Amphibia > Anura > Dicroglossidae > Nanorana > Nanorana parkeri. The sequence continues at coordinate 130,717 of NW_017308438.1, read as the reverse complement.
GAAAAAAGTTAAACATTTTTAATTTAAAAAATAATAAGAAAATATAGTGCGGAGGAGGCTATTTAAGATAGGAGACAAACATACCACAAACTAAAATTGTTTTAAGTGTAGGTGAAATGAATGAGGAAGATAGAAATTATGGTTAAACAAACACATAGCAAAATTGCTCCGATCCCCAGGAACTAAATTTTTTTTAAAATCTGTGTCACTATGGGGTTAAAGATCAACAAAATCTACCAGATGGAAAATCTAACTTCCTCCCTCCACAACAAAGAGGAATGGTTCAGATCCACTTGGGGACCCTGACTCTACTTTTGGACCACAAATCTGTATTCTTAGGATAGCCTTACCCATTCTGGCTCCCCGACTTGAGGCTCTGTCCAATTAGCCTATATATTAGGAGCCTCTGTGAGGTAAACGAGGCAGTGAGTCTAATTCCAGTGGTTTGGTGCCTTGCGCTTTGAGGGGGAGGGCAGAAACCTTCTCCTTTGGCCTTCCTGCTTCCTATCTCCTACTCTCTTCCCTTCCCTTCTCTTATTTCTTCATCTTCCTTCCCCCTACCCTTTTTCCCTCATTCTTACTAGATATGCTAAGTTTCTGATTTATCATTGACCCTTGATGGGTATTTAGATACTAGATCTCTGCCATATTCTGTCTCTGCATTGTTTAAGGACATTTCAGAGCAGTGCTACCTAAATGGTGGCCCACCACAATGCTGCTATTCCTCTTTCAACAAAATGTCCCGGATTATTGATATTTGGAATGTTTTATTCTGGATGACTTAAGAGTATTTTTCTTTTGACTTTTGCTTTATGTAGCCATTGTTTTTTTTATATTGTAATGTATCTATTGTTTTCAATAAAATTATTTCAAAAGAAAAAAAGGGATACCACTAAATGCGCAACATTACAACACCCTGGTGCTTGCATGCTGATAGAAAACAAATTATACAGAGCAAGGAGAAACCAAGGATTCTAGGGGAAAGTTACCCTTTACTTAGCTGGGTTGACTTTTCTTAAGTTAAGTTCTGTTGAAGTTCTTCAGCTCCTCACCTCCCACTCTGCCAGCTGACAGTAGGGACATCAGGAGCCAGGACTCAGGGAGTACTGTCAGGCTAATCTCAATCCACTAGGTGGTCCTAAGCAATGTAATCTGCTTGGGGAACATTAAAGCTGTTATTGTGCAATTAAGGTGGAACCCCTGGGGACTGTGGTTGAGAAACTCTGCTACATATAGTATAATAGCAGAAAACAAAAGAAGACCATCTACATGTGTCATCTACATGTCATATAATGTGTATTATTGTATAAATGGATTAAAAAATTTAAAACCTTTAGAGTGAGAAAAACAAATCTCTCTTAAACAGGTAAATTGCCTTTTAAATGTTAAAAATCTATAAAATCTCTTTTGTCTTTCAGTATACTGACAGTATGAAGCCCTACCTAAACAATCAAATCCATTTAGTTGCAATCAGACAGACCCTCACAGTAAATTGTTGTTACATCTAAAATCATTCGTATGCTCAGACTGTAATGCACATTGCAAGCTTTAAGGACTGTTAACACCATAGCATTGTGCTGAATGCATGGGATCCTTGTGTTTAGCAAATGCTATCGCACAGTGCACTTCTCCGCATGCTAGGTTTCAGTGGCAGACCTAATAACCAAAGGGCCCTGGTGCAAGATTTTATCTTGGGCCCCCCTCCCAAGATGGGGGGGGGCACGGGAGCGGATCACACTGGCCCCCCCCCCCGCGGTCTCTAATGTTGCAGTAGCGTGCTGGACATACCTGAGACCCTGCAGAGCACACCATACATCCTGCATATCCCACCGAGACTCTCTGCCCCAGAAGGGTCCCAGATGGGCTGGGCTGGTCGTCGGGGTTCCTTTCCCTGTACATCCTCCCAACTCTTCTTACCTGCTGCTGCTGGGGCCTGGTCTCCTCCACCCTCTCCGCTGCCACCTCTGCCATGCCGCCCCGGTACAGTTCATACTCATGTAAGAGGCCCCCCAGGCTGCCCAGACCCCTCACATGGGTACCGGCCATACCCCCTGATGGCGGTGTTCTATCAAAGTTTGTGACTACGTTAGAATGTGTGACCGGTGACGTGGTCACGTGTTTTAACGTAAACCTCCCCAGTTTTTTTGCGGTGTGACTGCCAATAGGTGAAGCATTCCAGCGCTTTCCCATGTGTTCCAGGGCAGATCGGCATCGCAGATCGTATGTACAGGAGAACCGATCTGCTCTGAAACAGCTGATCGGTCCTGAAATTTCACTTCTATCCGACTGCGATCTCACATTCCACCATACTCACAAAGTCGTATAGAAGTGACATTTCAGGACAGAACAGCTGTTCCAGGGCAGATCAGTTCTCCTGCACATGCGATTTGTGATGCCGATCTGCCCTGGAACAGCTGGGAAATCACTGGAATGCTTCACCTATTCCACCACCAAAAAACTGGGCGAGATTACGTTAAAAAGTGTGACCACGTCACCGGTCACACATTGTAACGTGGTCTCAAACTTTGATAGAACAGAGGCTCTGTTTGTAATAATTTAATCAGAGAAATAGATTATAATAGGGAGCATTACAGTGTAATATTCCCCATTATAATCCATTTGTCTAATTACATTACAGCACACAACCCTCACCAACAACAACCCCCCCTCACCGCTCGAACTCACCCAGCCAGATCCTCACCGCAGCTCAGTCTCAGACAGTGGTGTGTGCAGGGGGCGGGTCCTGTGACTCACTTCTCCTCTCTTGCCGCCTGTTACTATGGACGTGGCCGGGAGAGGAGGGGAGTCACAGGACCCGCCCCCTCACTGAGAAGCCAGTCGGCAGTGCGGGGCCCCAGTGCGGCTAACACCGGGACCCTGCACTGCCCCATATTGCAGGACCGGACCCCACTGAGGCTGTGAGGGTGCCCAGGACCAGACCCCACTGCCCCCCCCCCCCCACAGCCTCAGGCCTCATGCAGCTATTTGTTTAATAAAAAACCACTAATTATGTTTAAACCCAATATCTAAAATTATATATACTGAAGCATTGCATTGAAGTCTATGGCACTGCAGCCACTCCCCCGCCCGCAGTGTGATCGGGCGTGTAGCAAAACATTGCCTGCATTCCGTTCCATGGCGAACGCAAAAAAATGCTGCATGCTCTATTTTTTGCATTGCAGTGGACAGTGTTTTGCCATGCGTGCAATCGCACTGTGGGGGGCGGGGCTGCTGTGCCATTGATTTCAATGCACCGCCACGCCCCCTCCCACCACAGAACAAAAGGTGGAGTTTAGTGTAGAATTACAGTGCGTTTCAGCAGCTACTGCTCTGGTGTGAACAAGCCCTGATGCTTTTTATCACCCTAGTTTAAAGGCCTGTGCTGCCGACAATGTAAGCCTTACACTGGTGGCAGCAAAAGAGTCAAAGCCAAACTGTGCCCAGGCTATGCACATAAAAGTATTTATATATATTCTGATTAAGCAGTAAAAGCCATTGAAATGAAGCCCACATTTACACTTAGGCTGACATCCCAGCTTCTGTCCCCATATTTTCTATAGTATACTGCATGGATTAGAGCCTCACAGGCTCATATCAAGTACAGTAAAAGTTCATTCATCTTGAGAACAGGTCTGAAGATATTGTCAATGTGTTTTGAGGGTTCACAACTCCCACTACATCAGGGCTTTTGTGCTGGCAGTTATTTGGGCATACTGGACAGTGAGAGGTATAAAACAAGGATTAGGAAAATCACAGGGAGCCAGCCTGATAGCCACTTGTTTTCTACGGAAGCAGAAACTTGGCGGTCTGTCAGCCATCTAATGTATATAAACACCAAATGCTGTAACCTGTTAGAAAATGGCTGAAACCCATTTAAGAGTCTCTGTTGTCATCTTTAATAATTAATTAATTCACTACAGCTACAGAAGTAATTGCAGGTTTGTTTGAAAACTCTTTTTACTGGTTGTTATGCATGTGTAATACTTTAGGGCCCATTCACATCTTAGCACCCTAGTACATTCCATTTTAATGTGCATTGTGCTAAAGCAGCCCATTATAATGAATGGACTGCCAACATGCCAAAATGTCAAAAAAGTTAGACATGCACCATTTTTTGCAACTAAGTATACATAACACGATATACCGTAGTACTTAGTCATGAGCTGCATATATGTTCCCTTATTGCCTTGGGGCGGCATTGAAAATTATGCATGTAGTGTGTGTTAAGGTACGTTGCTGTACCTAGCACATTACTCAAATGCAATAGTGTGAATAGGCCCTTAAGGTCTATAGTTTGCATTTTCAGCACTTGCTAGAATCAAATAACTTGGATTTATTTTCATTTTACACTAAGTTGAAATAATTGCCTTTCTTTTTTAGGTTGTACCCTGGCTTTGGCCATAGGCTTGCCAAATTATCTAGGATGACTAATCACATTGAAGTTCCCATTTCTGATGGACATCATATGAGCCTGGAAGAGTTTCCCAAACCATGTTGGACAACGTATTGCAGCTGGTTTAGAAGAAATCTCCTCTTGATCCTAACTATAGGAGGTACATTATTACCTGCAGTGTTTCTATTTACAGTAGATGTTTATGCTTTCAAAGGTTTACAAATGACAACTGTATTTTATTGTTTTTTTTTGTATGATTCAATTCTCTGCCAGTGATCCGTGCAGCAGTGTGTCATCTGCTTTCACAATCCTGATGAAGAAGCTTTCTTCCAACTGGTCACTGCATCACATAACAATGTACCTAATTAAGCATTATGATAATGTCCCAAAATGTACTTTATCTTGTACATCATTTTTCTTTTCCAGCTGTCACGTAGTAGTTATACAGTTGCTTGCTACTTGTGTCTTTAGGTTCTCTAGCTACTGAATGGCAGGTGATAGGAGGCCAAAGTCACAGTGCAGGTTCCAAACACAATCACGGTCGCTGTCTGACGCTTGATCAAGTGACACTTGTGGTATCAAAATTGTCCACCTGAGTTAGTCACAGTTTATATGGTAGACATTGTTTTATTTTATCCTGTTTACAGTGTTAAACCCACTAGGTGATAATTTGGCAAGCCTGAACTGGAGTGTACCTCTAAAACTTGTTCCTAATTTGTCAAAGTCCTTAAGCACATCCATTCATACAGATTATATTGTATTTATGTTGATTGTGTATTATAATAAAGTATTGGGGGTCAGAAAAACTAAAAACCTTTTTCTGTAGCAGATATAGGGCTGTTCTTGCATTTTGCCTATGTGGAACTACATAAACACATATATAGCCACATATTCATTTTTACACTTTCTTGGCATATTACCAACTACCCACAATAGGCATGACAAACAGTTCCATCACACCAATTTCTTTACAGCAAAAGAATAGTCATTTATTGACTTATGCTGTCTCTCGTTTTGCAAGCGCTTCATCAGGCTCAGAGATGACAGTATAAAGATACTAAGTCATCATTTAAATAGACATACAGGTTGTGAAATAAAACAGAAACCACTCCCCCCGCCCCCTGGCGACATAATGACATCAAAATCCCACCATTTCTTTTGAATTGTGATTTAAACATCTGCATATATAACAATCTCAAAACTAAAAAAAAGGCTAATATAAAACTAATGAATACGTGAGCACTTACATTTAGGGTGGCAGGCATGCGAAGGTTCGGGGAGTCCACCTAGGGTTGCCACCCGTACGGGTTTCACCCAGACAGTACGGGTTTGGCATCTTGTTTACGGTTTTCAGGCCACCACAGCCCTGTACACAAGATTTCACAGTTTCAGGCAGACAAGGACAGCCCCGGGGTCCTAGAGAGGAATGCATGAAGGAGGACCTTCTGCTGTGTGGTCACAATCCCGGTAGAGTGTGCAGCTGACTATGCGGCTACAGGTATGTGCAGGGTCGGACTGACCATTCGGGCACTGATGGGGCCTGGTGCGGCTGTCAAGTGTACCCGGAGCTCCTCTGAGAGAAGAGGAATTCCACTCGCCGGAGCCAGGAAGCAATGTACACACATCTCTCCATGTCTGATCAGCAAGCAGTATACGAAAGCAAAAGAAATGCAGAGGCAGCCTATCAGATTTCAGCAATGAGGATGCAGCTGTAATGTAACACGCTAAAAAAATTAAATGAAAAGTAAATGAAAATGAAAGTAAAAATAAATAAAGCAATAAGAAATTTATCGGGAAAAAAATGATGTGGCTGTAGCAACATGTGAACATTCTGTCACAAGCCTCAGAAGACATGTTATGATGTAAATGAATCTTGTGTATAGTGTATACTGCCATGATCAATAGTGGTGTCCGGTTAATGATGTATATGGTCTATCATATGTATCTATGTGGTTATAGGGGTGATCAGGAAAAAGTGGCCCAGCTATCAGTGAGGGTACAAAGTCAGGCCAAATTGGCTGTCAATGGTAACCCCCAATTGGAGTCAGGCTGAACACTGGACCCGGCCCCGGCTACTTATTGTAATAAAGGCAGTGGATACTATTATTAGTAATAATAATTAGTAGCCGGGATGGATCCCGACAATGCTGTCGAGATCCACCCAGCTGCATGAGTGACAGCTGGCTCTGCCTATCTGGAGGCAGAGCCAGCTGTGCCCGCCCCCTCCCCCATCCGTTCCTCCAGCCAGCGCTGGAGGATCAGATGGGGGAGGGGGTAATCCCTGCAGTGAGATGATCGAGAAGTGAGCGTGCGGTGGAATGCGGTGGCTCACTTTCCGATCTATTTAGCCGACGTGTGACAGTTTCATTGTCACACGTCGGCTCGAACTATGAGGATGAGTGATTTTCACTCACCTCATAGTTCTCCTTTAAGCATTACCAAGATGCTAGAGTTGTTGAGCTTTTTTTTAGACAGCAGTCTCAAAGGAGTATAGCAATTGCACCAGAGGATGAGGCACCCTGTGGGAGATGAGTCTTGGAAAAAATATAGACTGAAGATGTCAGAAGACTTGGACTTAGACTTGATATTGGCAGGTCTAGAGTAGAACAATTGTAAGGTAAAAAGTCCAACATTATAATTAACAGTGCATCACACTTTTTTGTATGGGCAATAACAGCACATGGGCATGAAGAGCACCAGGGGCTGACTGGCAACTTTTTTACAAGTTGTACAACCCAGAGGCCCATGGTGCAGCAAATCAGCCCCCTTCCCACACTCCCTCTTCTCCTGGCTCCTCACCCACCCCTCCAGTTCCTGACCCCGACCCCTGTATCCACCTATATCACCTTTGCTGCGCTGGACAGCCATAAATAGGGCTAGACTGTTTAGCACCCTAGGCCAGCACAGAGTGCAGTAGTAAGTAATGCACAGTGTGCAGAGGTCAGTAGTAAGTAACACACAGAATGCAGAGGTCAGGAGTAAGTAAAGCACAGATTGCAGAGGTCAGGAGTAAGTAAAGCACAGTGTTCAGAGGTCAGTAGTGGGTAATGCACAGTGTGCAGAGGTCAATAGTAACGTACAGTGGTCAGTAGTAAATAACATAGTGTTCAGAGTTCAGTAGTAAGTAACGCACAGCGTTTAGAGGTAAGAAACACACAGTGGTCAGTACTAAATATGCACAGTGGTATGCAGTAAGTAACGCACAGTGGTCAGCAGGGGCTGAGTGACCTGTCGGGCACTGCCCGAGGGCCCACAGCCATGAGAGGGCCCGTGGTGGCTGCCAGCTTTTCATGTTCTGTCACGCTCTTGCCCAGCGATTCCATGCTCCAGGATTATGTCCCTCGTTCTGGCTGAGGGCTGCAAATGGGCTGTGCAGTGGCTGCTTGTCAGTGACATGACAGGGTAAGGCACAGCCATCTTTTCCCATCCACGAACAGATGACTACAGCACCTGACCCTTCCTGAAAACACCCATACCCAAATAAGAGACCACAAAGAGATTGGATATGAAATGGCTGTAGCAGCTGTTTATTACAAAATAGCATTAAATATAATCATCACTTAAAACATTACTTATGACAATATAACAACAATTAGATCCCTATACCTATTTGGTTTGAGGTCTGTGCAGGCACCCCTTACTCCGGTACAGTAGATCTCTGCTTACCTCTTAAAACCACTGGCCCCTAGCCTCAACAGACCGAGTCAGGGACAACATAGGAAGTAACAGCAGAGACCTCCTACACATAGTTCTTAGACCTCTCTCTGCTGAACCGGCCACAGCAACAAGGGGGAGACCTTAACCTTGGACCCCCCTCCAAACCCTCAATGCTCTCTGAATGCCATCCTGCAGACCCAAAAACCACATGTCCATCCCAATGGCATTGAGATGTACTCGGTCTCCACGCAGATATTGCCAAGTGTCAATTTCCAGCTCACGATGACAAACCACCAGACCCCCATTTCTAATCACAAACCTCCCAACCTCCCTATTTACTTTAATCCTGGCTTTGTTTAAACGGCCATGGACTGAGCTAAACGCCAATTTCCGATCAAATGATCATGGTGTCGAGAAATGAAGAACGCCTTAAAAAGTCAAATTTAATGCCCCTAATAAGTCCGCGCATGGAACGGAGGCCAAGGTCATTGCCTCCGACATGCAGGAGCAGTATATTGGGCGCCCTATCCAGCCTAGCAAAACGGTGTACCTCTGGGACCACCTGACTCCATAACATCCCAGGCAATCCTATCCAGCGAACATTAGCTGTACTCCTACAAACACCCAGCTGTCTGCCCTCCGGACAGCTGTCTGCCCTCCAGACAGACATCCGCACGTCGGACCCCCACTAAAGATAAGAATGCCCTAGGATCCAGATTAGACCAGGACCGGCACCTAAAAATCGAACAAAAACAATAATGGATAACAAGGCGAAAATAGTGCCAAAATGAGCACAGCACACAAACACTTACTCAAAATGATAGGAAACTAGTGCAGAAAAACAACCATTACACCAAATGAGGGCTGAATATACAAATGATATCTATTGGACTCCCATCTCCCAATACGCTTCAAGTCAGCCTCCCCAGGCCCAAATGGGCAGCCTCTGTGGCCGCCCCGATTCTGAAGGAATGGGAAGAGAAAAGGCTAGCCTCCCACCCAGCCCATGATAAACAAGTGCGAAAAATGTAATTGAATTGAAAACGTGAAAAGGCAGTACCATCGGCATGAATTAAGAATGATCCCGCACTGTCTTACAGTGTCAGAGAAGAATCTTAACGGAGTCGGGCAAGTAGCAATATGTCATGACATAAAATGCCCCCTTGAACACATTTTGATGGACTTGCCAGCTGTTCGATACAAAACGCCCCAAAAACTGCCAAGATAAAAGCTGCCCTAAAGAGGGACACCTCAAAAGTGGAAGAACAGCAATGAGGAAGCTGCTCCAGCACACTACTCAAAATAGCAAATGTAACTGACCAGCGCCCGTCTGAGCGTCGTCGCCCTTTGGGCAGGCCCTTTAGCACCTGACGAACCACAAAGTCTTTAGTGAAATCTCGACAACCCAACAATTTAAAAAGGAAAGCCAGGCCCAACAGTTTTCCATTAATAAAAAGGCACAGACACACCCTGTGAAATATTTTGACTAAGAAAGTACAGTAGCAATACAGTAACAGTACCCACATCACCAATAGAGACTCGACCAGCCTCCTGCACCAACAGAAACCACTTCTGCCATAGCTTCAGATATAAAAGACTATGTCTGGCAGCTGACCGACCTACAAAGCAATCGCGAGATTACTCTAAAGCAGTGGTGGCGAACCTTGGCACCCCAGCTGTTTTTGAACTACAAGTCCCATGAGGCATTGCAAGGCTCTGACAGCCACAGACATAACTCCCAGAGGCAGATGCATGTTGTGATTTGTAGTTTTGGCACAGCTGGAGTGCCAAGGTTCACCACCATTGCTCTAAAGGCAACTTCCACAGATGTTGGGGACAAGGAAGGTTCAATTGCAATATTCAAAAGTTATAATAAGAGATAATTAGAGGCGCACCGAAAGGAAAATTTCAAAACCGAAATTAAAAAAATGTCAGGCCAAAACGGAAACCAAAAATGTTTTTTATTTTAACTTTTTTTTTTTTAAAGATATTTTATTTTTATTTATTTTTTATAAACTTTGTTATTTTTTATATTTATTTTTAGTTATTTATTCATTTTTTATTCAATATTTTTATTTTTTACTTTACTTTTAGGGACTTTGGGGAAATATTAGGGGTCTAAACAGGCCGCTGATATTTCATTTTTAAAATAGAAAAAGAGACTGAGGACACAGAGTCCTCAATCTCTTTTTCTGCAGCCCCTGTTATAAATGAACAGGAATCCCCTATGAGTGTTAGGAATCCCAACAGAGCAGTGCTCATCGGGGAGAAGAGAAAGAATGGATGCACCGCTATATCGGCCAGAAAATTGAACTTTCGGCATCATGCCAAAAGTGCCATTTTCGGCCGATATCCCTAGTTATAATGTCCACATTATTTTTGCCCGAAAACATTATCAGCTCTGAATCAAACTGTGCAGCTTTATCAAATGTGGAATAAAACTTTGTTATGTTTTCAGTCTTAATTGTATGTTATTTTGTGTAGGTACAGTGGGGGGGAATGTAGGAATGCATTTGCACCAAAAATTTTAAGCGCAAAGACCAAAATGTTTTATCTTTGTTTTGTGTCTTTTTTTAAGCGTTCTTGCTACACATTAATGTTTGCGTCTCACTGTACATGTGCTGGGACTATTCGCATAATATTTCAACTGCACAGTATTTGTGGCCTGCATTTGCGACAGTAAAAGACCTCCAAACAGACACACATCCTAGAAGTTCTTATGCATTCTGTTACAACCACCACTTTATGTATTTGCACATACTTTCCTGAGACTCATCTGTATGGATAGTATGACAACCTACTGAATTGGTGATATTCACAGATACTGTCCAACTCAATAAGAGTACAATCCCATGTAGTTTATCTAGCCTTCTCAATACATAGGATATGATTCCTTGTCATTCTCAGAGTGAAAAGACATTCCTATCTTTGCCATTAACAGGTTAAACAGAGACCCTCTTACCTTAGTGAGGGATGATTCCAAAAAGAAAGTGAGAAGAAGAGGCTGGAAGGATCTAGCAGATGGCTGTACCAATATACATAAAACAGCCAGGGTGAATGGAAGATACCAAAGTATACACAGATTAGGCTGTAACCATGGTAATCTTCCCTTAGTAGCTAGTAATACAGCATAACACAATACAATGCAATGAAAGTGTAACTGAAACAGCAGAAATAATAAAAGATGACACTGGCTGTGGCAGCACATTCTGAGCACTTCTTAATCTATCTCAAAGATGAATCATACCCTTAAATCAGTTGAGAGCCTCAGGCTATTCAGCTATCATCCAGGAGATTCCCAGCAAGCTTGCAACAGTTTATAAACAGAAACATATAGAGTAGACATGTGCGATTCGGTTCGTTCAGAAATTCGTTTTGGACGAATTTTTGGAAATTCGGAGATTCAGATGCATCCGAATTCCGAATTAAAGCTAAGACAAATGCAAACGAATCCGAAATTCCCGATTTCCCGAAATTCGTTATTGGACGATAAATGTTCTTTTATTGAAGTTCCTTGTCATATAAACTGTTGCTTATATAGCTGCAGATCGGCCGAGAGAGGAGAGCTGTATGCGGTGGTGGCGGTGGCTGGATCTGCGCTGGACCTGCCGGCAGCGACCCCACCTTATGCGGCACTAGTTTCGGCCCTGGGTGACGGGCCCCCTGAAGGCCGCGGGCCCTCAGGCAGTGCCCGACGGACCGAATGGTCAGTCCGCCCCTCTCTGTGTCCACTATGAATGTCCAGTTGTGTCGCAAGATTTGATATTCATCATAGACATAGCTGTGCTTTTGTTCAGCTCTATGAACTTATCAACATTGTGTTATCATGTACAAGTAAATATATTGTTTTTGTTAACTCAGTACAATATTACAATTTCCATTGAAATACGCTACTACATACATTTTTTTTAATAAGCTTGGTATTCTTGATATGTTCTACAGTGACAAACGCAGACACAGATAAATTGCCAGAACAGGAATTTTTTTGCAGTAGTATTCCCAAATGTAGATATTATAATTTTTTATTCATTTTGGCAGCATGTTTTCAGCACAAAACCAGCTGTACATTTATACAGTAGATTTAACCCAAAACAAAAGAATACAATACATGTATAATAAGCACAGACTAGCGTATCAACCTTGACACTATCCCCAATCTGCCTGTTTTCCAATATACTAGTAGTCCCATGTATATTGGGACTAATTTAAAGTTAAACTAAGGCCAAAATTGTTTTTTTTTTCTAGTTTTGGAAAAAGTGTAAAGAGATTAGTACACCTGTCAGGTTTTTATTGCTACATGTGTCCTGTTAGGGAAATTAATCCTCTCTCTTTGTCCCGGTGACCATTATCACGTAAGGTGGAAGAAGACCCCATATTTTGGGAAGTCACCAGAACAGCAAAAAGGGGAAATCTTCCAATGGGGACACTAGTTCTGGTGACCAATTGGGATTTATCTTACTTTGGAGGGATTTACTCTCATTTTATGTTGTGGCTAGTGAAGGGAAATCTCCCCAATGGGGCACAAATGGCATAAAAAGCTGACAGGGGTTATGTCCCTCCATAACTCTATCCAAATAAAAAAAAAAAAAGAGAAAACTTTGACTGGTTTTTCAACACACTCCTGGCTGTTTAAATCTTACACACTGGCTGTTGGTTTGTAGATGGAAATTATCAACTCCAGCTTCCCCACCCCTTAGGTGCTGCCCTATCAGCCCCCTATGTGATAGCTATTATCCCCCTATATTATAGTAATAAAGTTTAGTGTAAAAAAAAGTACAAGAAAATTAAGCTAACATAAAATAAATAAAAACACAAAAAAAATGTTTTCAAAGCCTGTGTATGAAAACGGCAATTGCACCACACATGTTAGGTATTGCCGCACATGCCTTAGTGAGAGCAATAATTCTAGGGCTAGGGCCATTAATAGGTCTAAACTGATGACCTGTAAAGGCTTTTAAAATTTTGCCTCTGGACAATTTTGGATACCAAATTTTGTTGCTGTTTCACACAATTTTAAGGCTTGAGATGTTTGGCATCCTAAAGGAAAATGTGTTCATCCAGAGACCAGGACACTAAATGTAATTTTAACCCATTTTTCCACTTCAAATGAAGTGTTTGTCAAAGTTAACAATCTGTAACTAAAATTGAAGCATACGAAACACTCTGGCCCATAAGGAGGGTACAGAACAAGTAGTTAGAAATAAGGATCGGAGTTACAACAAAGTATCAAAAAGTATAAACAATTTTATTGAAAAATGTATATAAAAGGTGTAGCAAATGACTGGATGCATGCTGCACTGTTACTAACCCAAACACCGATTAAAAACAATAGACAACGTTGTCCATCACACCCATACTGGCCATTCACATAAGCAGGCTGTCACAATTCATTAATTAATGATGGCTGGTGGAGCTCAGAAAAATAAAAATTAATGTGGAAAAAATCCCAGGAATGGTAGTCATTTAAAGCCGACCAGAGTTAATGACATTGGTGTGTGAGCACAGCAGAATTGTTTTAACCATATAGTCCAAGCTTAATGAATAAAACTTCTGAATAGTCCCAAGGATAAATTTGAGAGTACTAAATTACTTGGAGCACCAAGATGAATGGGAGAAATTTTGTAATTCAATAGCTGAGTAGCAAGTCTTTAAACCCGTTGCTGTAAGAATTTGTGAATATTACTCACAGTTTCAGCTTTCGGGGGTTAACTTCGGTTCTCCAGACAGGTAAATCACTGTTCGGAACTTTGAAATGCTGACAGCTTTTTCCCTGCTTCAAAACCCCCGTAGGAGGGGAGAAAAGCATCCACACAATGCCACAGGCTAATCACATACATGTGATCTGTTAACATGCTGGAGGAAGGAGCTTGAGCACTTACTATGGAGACCAAACATTTGCTTACGGACAAATCTTGAGAATAACAGAACTGTTCATCTGTACGATCAACACAGTAATCCCTTGACATACAAGCAACTTGTTTTTAAAAAGGGGGCAGATGCTGTCCCCCCCTTGTGAATGAGTAAGAGGCAGCAGTTACCCCTACTCATTCATCAAATAAATATTAAGATAATCAATAAACACACTTCCACAAATCCTTTATTCAGAGCCGTAGCAAGCTCCTTTTGCGCCCAAGGCAAGAATGGAAAATTGTGCCCCCCCAACAGACATGTGCGGTATGCGACGCCAGGCGCACATAGTAATATGTGTCCGTGAGTGTGAGTGTGTGTGTGTGTGTATTGGCTTTTTTTAATACATTTTTATTATTTACTTTTACTGTTTGGGGCTTTGGGGAAATATTAAGGGTCTTTTGAAATAAAAAAGAGATTGAAGACACGGCGTCCTCAGCCCATACAGGTGGGGCAAAAAAGAGGGGATCCAAGGAAAAGCTGGAGCCAGTGCCGCTCCTCTTCTCCCTGCTGAGCCGTGGCTGTGTTGCCCGCCTGGTGCCCGTTGCCAATGGCACCCTGTGCTCGCCATGGCAAAGGGGGTGAGAGGGAGCAGTCAGGCCGGCCCTGGCTGCGCCCCCTCTCAGCTGCGCCTGAGGCGAGTGCCTCACTCGCCCCATGGTAGCTACAGCCCTGCCTTTATTAACCACTTGAAGACCAAGGTGTTTACACCCCCTTCCTGGCCAGGCCATTTTTCAGTATTTAGCGCTGCAGTACGTTGACTGACATTTATTCCGTCATGCAACGCATTACTGAAATCAATTTGATACCCTTTTTTGGGGACAGATAGAGCTCTCTTTTGGTGGTATTTATTTTTAACATTATGTTATAATACAATTATTATTACACAATTTTTTGGTAAAATATAAAGGACGGGGTCATGTCGGGTAAATTGACACCAAACATGTCAAGCTTTAAAATTGCACGCACCCGCGAAATTGCAAAAAACTACCATACTCAAAATTGACCAATGGCCCTAAAATGATTGCTCTCACTACGACGTTCGTGGTGATATGTAACATGTGCGGCGTAATGGGCGCACTCATCATTTTCGCACGTATGTGCACCTGTTTGCACACATGTATGTATGGTTGGGGACCTACAAAAAAATAAATGTTTTTTAATTCTTTTTCATGTGTCTTTAATTTTTTCACTTAACTTTACTGTTATCACATAGGGGACTAAGAAACCCCCCTGTGTGATATCAAAGATATGTGACAGGTTCTCTTTGTGGAGACATCAGGGTTCTCCAAGACACCTAATGTCACCTAAGGACCCCCAAAGAAGCTGATGAAGCCGAGATCTGCTTTATCGGCTTCTCTCCAGCTTCTGAAGCTGGAGAGTGATACAAGAATGCGGAAGTGATGTAATATACATCACTTCCGCATTCTGATAGCGGAGAGGGGTACCGGGGTGTTGCGATCCGCCGGCTCTATAGCCGGCGAATCGCTTGTATGTAAACAGGCATCGGTGCCTGTTTGATAAATTTTGGTACTAGCATGACTGCTTTTGATGCCCTGTTACATCCAGGAAGCTTCTGGCAGGCAGCTTTTGTACAACGGTCGGCCGGGAGGCTGTCAATAAACCCCCCCAAAAAATGTCCCACAATGTAAATCTATTGTCAATCACGCTGTCCAGTGAGGTAGATCCTCATCAATTACAATTCCTGCTGCTCGCCCACCCAATAAACGAAAAATCTTTATTTAAAGAGGTATTTTTTTTCCGTGTACAAAACAGTTTTTCCAGAGGGATGTCCAAATATGCAGTACATACATGGCTTAAATAGCCCAAAATATACATCAGTTATGGACAGGTGGGGAACACAAAACGGGTAAAACAAATAAGAAACAAAAGAAAAAGTATGTGTCGAGATCCAGACCCAGATGGTGGCAGAGGGGCAGAGATGCGAGACCTCTACTGTCGGTCTCCATAGTATGAAAGGATCTGGGGTAGTATCAAGTTCCGGAGCGAAAAACCCAAAACCCTCAGGAGGGTCGGGGTCACAACACTATATCAGATGCCTGTAGTAGAATATATCAGGGGGTGAAGAGGAGGAGTGGGTAGAGGGGGTGAAAAAGGTAGAGGGGGTGAAAAAGAGAAAATGTGATTTAAGGGTAGGAAGGAGGGGTTAAGGGGAGAGGGGGCGAGGGTGCAGGTTAAACAAGGGGAGCAGGGGGGGAGAATCAGAAGGGGAGTCCAGCTTGGTAAGTCATGTCCCAGGTCCTTGACACAGGGCTTCATATGCTGGAGAGTGGAGAAACTCAATCCAGTAGAACCAGGTCTTGCCGAACTTGTCTGGGGTATTATGGAGTGAGCTGGTAAGGTCTTCCATAAGGTATATGTCATGTATCCTTTTGAGCCATTGGGGTATGGTGGGCGGTTCGGGGTTCTTCCATAGGGCCGGGACACACGCTCGGGCTGCGTTAACTAGGTGGCGTACGACGGATCGTTTGTAGGCCTTGGTCGGTATGTCATTGGGATGTAGGAGGAAGAAGGCCGGGTCTCGAGGTACCGGGAGATCAGTGAACTTTTGGGTGATGGCACGTAATTGGTCCCAAAATGCACAGAGTGAGGGGCATGACCAGAATAAGATGCCCGCTGAAGGGGCGCCACAACGCCAGCAGGTATCCGGAGTCTGGGGGTACATGGAGTGCAGAGTTTGAGGTGTCCTGTACCACCTGGTGACCAGTTTGTATCCGGTCTCCTGGTACTTATTGCTGATGGAGGATTGGGAAGATAATGTGAGTAGTTTTGTGCATTCTCTCTGGGCGAACTGGATCCCCAGATCCTCCTCCCACCTTGTGAGGAACCACAGGTTGTCAGGAGTGCTGCCGGATAGCAGGAGTTTATAACAGAAGCACAGGACATGGCGGGCAGGGCCTTCTCGGGAGCATTCAGATTCAAATGGGGACAATGGTCTGGAGAGTTGAGTCGGGGAAGGGAGGGAGTTCAAGAAGTGGAGCAGTTGCATAGTACGCCACGGATCTAGGGGTGGAGAGTCGGGGTCAGAAGCTGAGGCAAACGAAGTGGGCCACGAGGTACCATGTAGGAAATGGAGGGCTCTGGATCTACTAGGGGTTCTGAGGTTGAGAAAATGTTTTTCGTCTATTCCTGGAGGGAAGGCCGGGTTTCCTAGGACTGGGATCAAAGGAGATGGCGAGGGCAACAGGGAATACTGAGAGAAGGCGGACCGGGCCACCGTTAGTGTAGGCATTATGGTGGGGTGTGAGCGAATGGTAGGGGGTATGGGGGACGAGCACCAAGGTAGTCCCGATAATGGCTCCGTAGAGAAGGTTCAAGGCCAGTCCAGAGCTTCGAGGTTAGGTGGCGGCACCAATTCAGTACTCGTGTCAAGTGGACGGCAATGTAGTAGAGGTTTACATCTGGTAAACCCATCCCACCGGAGCCTTTAGGCAGGCGTAGAAGGTTGTATTTGAGTCTAGGAGGTTTGCCCGCCCATACAAAGCTGGTGAATAGGGATCTGAGTGACCGAAAGAAGGAGGGGGGTATCTTGATAGGGAGAGCTTGAAGGGGGTATAGAAGTCGGGGGAGAACGGTTTGTTTCAAGATGTTGCAGCGCCCCATCCACGAAAAGGTCCCAGTGGACCATTGCTTAAGGTCGCAGCTAATGGCAGACAGTAAAGGGGGGAAGTTGAGGGAGAAGGCCAGAGAGGGGTTTTTAGGAAGCAGAATGCCCAGGTAGTTCAGAGAGGTGGGAGACCACTTAAAGGGGAAGTTGTCAAGAACATTTCGAAGGCGAGGGCCCGTGAGGGAGAGATGCATGGCCATAAATTTATGGGAGTTAACGAGGAAGTTTGAGAGGTCACTATATCGGCCAATTTCCGCTAAGACCACAGGGAGAGAAATGTCAGGTGAGGCGAGGAAGAACAGGAGATCGTCCGCAAAAGCTGCCACCTTATGCTGGACGGGGCCGATTCGCACTCCTCGAATGTCCAGGTTAGAGCGGACTGTGCGGAGGAAGGGTTCCAAGGAAAGGACAAAGAGAAGGGGGGAGAGGGGGCAGCCCTGACGTGTACCATTGGTGATGGAAAAGGGGGGGACAACACACCATTCACTCGGACCCTGGTGGAGGGGCAGGAGTAGAGGGAACGTATCCAGGTTTGCATATGAGTACCTAGGCCCACCGCCTACAGGGTAGATGATAGGAAGTCCCAGTCAACCCTGTCGAATGCCTTCTCCGCAAGCAGTGGATAGTAGGACGCAAGGAGAGGCAGATGACAGGGCAGAGTGGATGACTCTCAAGGCTCGGGTGGTGTTGTTCCTAGCCTCCATCGTCGGAACAAACCCCACCTGGTCCAGATGTATCAGGTCGGCCAAATATGGGGCCAGGCGGAAATATAGGATCTTGGCGAAAAGTTTTGTGTCTACATTGAGTAGTGAGATGGGTCTGTAGCTGGGGCATAAGGCGAGGTCTTTACATTCTTTAGGTATTACCGAAATATGGGCCAGGAGTGATTCAGGTGGAGTAGTGGCGCCGTCGCGAAGGGAGTTGAGGGCACGCAGGAAGTGGGAAGAGAGGTGGGGAAGGAACTGCTTATAGTAGGTGAGGGTAAAGCCATCTGGTCCTGGGGCTTTGTAACATCAGAGAAAGTGATGTTACCAATATCAGTGGTTATGACTCGTGGAAGTCGGCTATGGCATATGGAAAAAAAATCAATACGTGTATAACATTGGTGAAGGTGGGAGAAAATGGTGTAGTCCCTCGCAGAGGGGTGTTGGATGCGCCAGACATCCGACAGTTGGTGGTCAAAGAGACAGCGTTTGATGCGGTTCAGCTTATTGTAAGATAGGTGGGAGGAGGATACGGAGGAGTCCAGACTGGGGTCAAGGACAAAATTGAAGTCCCCTCCCAGGACCAGGAGGCTGTCCAGAAAGTCGGCCAGGAGGGACAGGACACGGGTCAAGAATGGGATCTGGTCATGGTTAGGTAGGTACAGATTGGCGAATGTGACAATCTGGGATCCAATAGTGCCCTTCACGAATAGTACCCGGCCTTCTTCTCCAGCATATTGATCCGTCTCGGTCCAGGGGAGCTTGCGGGACAGAACAATACTGACCCCACGAGAGCGTTTGTCAGGGGAACTACTGTGATAAACCGCTGAGTAACGGTGGTCAACTAAGCGGGGAATCTGGCCGGTTCTGAAGTGGGTTTCCTGAAGGAGTGCTACGTCAATGCCCTGGCGTTGAAGATCCCGCAGGATCATAGTGCGTTTTTCGGGAACGTTAAGGCCCTTAGTGTTCAAGGATAAGACCTTGAGGCGAGACATTACCCTGGGCTAGAGGGGGAGAAGCGACAAGGAATTGGAAGGGAGAAGGGTGGTAGGGGGTGAGGGTGGGAGAGTGGGGGGTTGGAAGGGGGGAAGGGAGGTAGAAGGAAAGTACAAAGAGCAAAAAGAGCAAAAAGAACAAAGAAAGGGAAGGAGGGGGGTAGGTGCAACTACAGAGTTGGGCAACTACAGAGCAGAGTCTTACCGAACGAGCCAGCCGACTGGTGGATAGCCAACTGCGGCCACATGTCACTTCCCTACCATCCTATCTAAAAGACACCTCCACGCTGCTTAAACAATTAGATGGGATCATGATCCCCCCAGATGCCTGGCTTGTGACCATAGATGTTGAAGCTTTGTATAGAAGCATCCCCCATTCCAAAGGTCTAAGCATCATTAAACAGTTTATTGGCGAGAGGACCAATGCCTCTAAGAGATACAATAGATTCATTTTGGATCTCTTGGAATTCATCCTCAAGCATAACGTCTTCATTTTCAACAGATCCCACTACCTCCAGATACAGGGCGTAGCAATGGGCACCTGTTGTGTCCCTTCCTATGCCAATCTGTATCTGGGGGGGTGGGAGAGATATCTGTTCCATCAGATAGAGACGCCGGGTACGTCTGAATTCATTCTGTCATGGTCCAGATACATTGACGACATCTTCATGGTGTGGACGGGGACTAGAGAACAACTTAATTCATTCATTGAATCCCTACAAATCAATGACTACAACTTAAAATTCACGATGAGTTGTCACCAAAGAGTAATCGCCTTTTTAGATGTCTCTGTAGGGGTATTGGAGGATGGTTCTATTTTCACCAACTTATTTAGAAAAGAGACAGCAGGTAACACTATCCTGCATGCCTCCAGCGCTCACCCTACACCCCTAAAAAATAGCATCCCGTATAGCCAGTACCTGTGTCTCAGACGGATATGTTCAACTGTCGACTTATTCAATGAAGAGGCAAGAAAATTAAGGGACCGACTATTGACAAGAGGCTATAGCAACAAACTTCTCAAGAGAACTTATCAACAAGTCATAACCCAGAAACGGGACAAACTTATTTACCCCTCAAAAAAAGAACACAAAGCTACTGAAAAAACTTCCAATACACGTTTCATTACACGCTTTTCGAACCAACACATTCAGGTCAGAAACATAATGGAAAAGCACTGGCATCTGCTCCTGGAAGATACCATTTATGCATATCCAATGCTTTTTACAATTACTTGTTTAATAAATGTATACGTTTTATATACGTTTGAGACTGAAGTTTATTGGACTTGTTCTTTCTGGAGCCAAAAAACCCCCATCTTTCTCTGTCTTCTCCTCACTACAGAGCTGGGTTACCAGCAATTCGGATCTCCACTGAACCCGGGGGAGCAGCTAAGGAGCTCCAGGGGTCGGGCCAGAGCCGATATCCTGCGTGGGGAAAGTGGGAGGCTACGGCTAGTTAGCAAAAAGGCACAATTAGTGTAGTGGGTGAGATACGTGAGATGCCACCATCTGGGCTGTAGGAAGGCAATGGGTGAGAGCTCTAGTGTTGTCACATCTTCAATTAAGGACACACCCCTAAAAGGCATCAACTAGACAAAATGCATTAACAACAACAGTTCAGCATTGTAACAGCACCAAGCAACTGTAGAAGGGGCACCCGTGTGACATCCAGTATATTTCTAGGGAAGCTAGAGGAGCTACTATTACCTGAGCAGGGGGGAAAGGGAGTGGGGCGGTAGTCAAAGAGCAGGGTAGTTGAGGGGTGATGAGGGGTGGGATGGAGGGAGGGGGGTAGGGAGCCCGAATCCTGCATCTAGATGGGTGGTCAACTGTTACAGAAAAAACATCTTCCCCGGAATGGCCCGGGCATGATGAGCAGGGACGGAGCTCCAGCAGATAGTCACAGGTCACCCCAAAACATTAATAAAACATTTCAACAGCAGAAACCCAGACATCTCTCAGCTTGGGGAGACGTCTCCAAAGATACAATACTGGGGGGTCATGGAGGTCCCGGGCAGACAACAGGGGAGAGGGGGAACGGAGTGGGAAACCAGGTCGACTCCACTCAGGACAGGAAACAGCCACCCCTTAGGATCAACAGGCATGGGGGGGCACCCGATCGACCAGTCACGTTCCCCCAGAGAACAAGGCTCTATGTGCTACCCGATGTGGTGTGCGCCAAGGGGAAGCGGGCTGTAAGGCCTAAGTCATGAGGTCCGGGGTTCCAGGGAGGATCGTGGATCGGGACTCAAAGTAGGCCATCAGTTAACAGCAGCGGGGTACGTAGGTTAGGCCAGTATGGTACCACGGAAGTTCACGGCAGGCTAAGGGGGTGGCCTTTGCCCCAGATGGGGGACACTGTTCTATCAGAGGGCCCCGAAGGGTATGACCAGGAGCACAGAGAGCGGCTAGGGGGAGCGTTCCGGTACCTGCTAAAGTCCGATCTGGAAGTCCACCCCGGAGAGAGGGTAAGCGGGGGGCGATCCCATACCTGTCCTCCGCAGGGAAATCGAGGTTTGTTGATAGTCGGTGCAGGACGGGTCGGTCTGGTTCTGCTCCGGGAGGAGCTCCGGCGGCGCCTACGTTGAGGCATGGGGCGAGGTTCGAAATCCAGGTCGGGGATCAGCCAGTCAGGTACATCCATGGGTGCAACGTCCAGGAAGGAGAATAGGTCAGCCAGTTGAAGTGGATGGCGGAGATTGAAGGTGCGGTTGTTACTACGGACGTTAAGGCTGAAAGGGTAGCCTCAGGTGTATAGGGCTCCGGCCCTGCGGATCACCGCGAGGAGAGGCTGAAGAATCCTTCGCATGTGGAGGGTGCGACGGGACAGGTCAGGCAGGGTGGAGATGTCCGCGCCGTCGAAGGGGACCGGGCCCTTCTGCCAGGCCCTGCGCATGATGGCTTCCTTTTCCGCAAAGAAGTGTACGCAGCATAGGACGTCTCTGAGCCTCACATCACCATCCGGTCTGGGGTTCCCAACGCGGTGCACGCGGTCTATTTCCAATGGAGAGTCCGGGGCCCTGTCTAAAATCGAGTTGAGGATGGCGGTCACAGTTAGGCGCAGTCCGGTCAAAGTCGTAGCCTCCGGGGGCCCCCGGAGCTTGAAATTGTTCTGCCAGGACCTGTATTCAAGGTCATCCTGTGCGAGCAGTAGGTCTGAAAGGTGACGGTCGTATTAGGCCGAGTTCGATTCCAGGCGTTCAATCCGCTGGGCCAGACATGTCTGGTCGCTGGACAAGGTGGAGACCGAAGCTTCCAGATGAGAGACGGATTTATGGATGCCGGCGATGTCCCTCTTCAGCGCTTTCTCCATTTTGGAGACAATGGCGGCCATATCTTGCCTCGTAGGAAGTGAGAGCAAGATGGCGGAGATCTCGTTGGTGGAGAGGGATGAAGGCACGGCCGAATGCTGCATCGGTGTCAGTGTAAGCGGGAGATAAGGCTCTTCGATGGAACTGGGGCAATGCGGAGGGGTGGTCGCCAGCGGGGGTATGTGGTCTCTGGAATCCGAGGTGGCTGGCGATGCTGAGGCGTCCCGAGGCTTAGGAGGAGAAGTAGGCCTCGGGGCCGTGCCCTGCGTCCCGGGGCCATGTGCCCTTTAGATGAGCTGCGGGTAGAGGAGGCAGGTGTGGATAGGAAGCGCTGTGTCAGAGACCTGCTGCTTCTGCGCATGCGCCAAGCCGGGGTTCCCGTAATGGGCCTGTGTGCGCCAAGGACTGTCCGCGGAAGAACGCTCTCCAAAAGGCTCACAGGAAGTGACACTCTCCAAAAGACTCACAGGAAGTGATGCTATCCAAAAGGCTCACAGGAAGTGATGCTATCCAAAAAGCTCACAGGAAGTGATGCTATCCAAATCATTTCCTTCACTATTCAAACCCAGACTCCACACTTACTCATTGCTTGATTGTCTCTTCAACCGCCCTGATGTCTCCTGATCCTTGTTTCCAGTACCATTGATTATCGACCCGGATTGACTTTGACTTTGTTTGCCTGCAGCCTGCCTTTGACCTCGGAACGTTTGACCATTCTTGTTTGCCTATACCCTTGACCTCAGATTGCTTCACTGGACTGCCTACGCCTTCTCCTTTTGTACTTGCTCTGCCTGCTCGGTGTGACCTCGGCCTGTTGACCTCAGATATCAAGATTTACAAGACCCTGCCGCAAAACCAAGGAGTGGCCTGCACGGTGGAACCGCCTCTGGCCCTCCTGCCACTCACTGTCAATAAGGACTCTGTCCCCAATACCAGAGTCCCTAGGACACGAGCTGCAAGGGAAGCCTCCTCCTACATCCAGTCTCCGCACAGGTACGTGATACGCTGTAAGGATGCCAGGGAGCGCTTGTCGTTGTTAGATCGTGGTTTGGTCTTCTGCGACATCAAAAGCAAGGGCTTGGGATGCTGTGATCAACTGAAAAGTCTCAGATGGTAGCAGAGCTCAAGCAATGTGCTTCCTTATGCCGCCATAGCCAAGCCACGCCCCCCACAAGCTCAATTTTTAACAGCGCATGGGCAAAATTTTGTCACCATACACAGGGTTGGCTATAAGCCAATAGTATTTTCAAAGTAAAGACAAATTTCCACCAATCTAATTAAGTATACATCAGACCAGACCATTGACTAGAAGCTAAAATCAGCTCCCTGGAGATTATACAAATGTATATATTTATCTCCCAAGATTGAAAGATATAATTTGTACTGCAGTTAAAATTATCTCAACTCAATCTAGAGCCTACAAGAACTAAATGGTCTATTCGGATATAGACGTGGCTAATCAATTGCCTACAGAAATATAGAAATGTATACTTTACCAGAAATTTAAAATTAGTTGTCTGAAAGAAGTCAGCTGTCACAGTTCAGAAACAAGGGATGGTCAGGTTCTCTTTATTTCAGTTCCCTTGGACAGCCGTCCTCAGCTTCCGATCTATACCCTTAGTATGCCAGATAGCAAGCAATTGTGCTGCAAGTTTGAAAATGACTTGCTAAACTCTTGCAGACTTGCCAAGCTTCACAATTTTGTTGCACAATTACAGCAAGTCTGCATTGCAAGTCTCCAGACCAGCGAGCTTGCAGAGCTCTTGCTAAGACCTGCAGGACTCTTGCTGTAGACTTGCCAAGCAAATTTGCTACGAATTCAAAAAGTGTCAACTAGAACTTGTGCTGCAAGTGTTCTGCAAGTCTACAACTTGCCAGGAACGTGTGCAGCAAGTTAACAAAATTACAATTTCACCCTGACACAAGTTTGTGGCAAGTTATCCTTGCTATCTGGGATGTATTTCCTTACTGCCTTTTCTTTGCTGGATCCCTTCTCTGCTTCAATCTCCTGCTACAACTTTTATCCCCCGGGGAATGTGGGCGTGGTTTGGTCTTCCACGTGATTAATGATGTGATTAATGATGTCAGATTACATCATTTTACTATGTACCACTTCCTCACAATCACCTAAAGGTGGCACTATTGTTCTATATAACAATTTTGGACTGGCCTGTAATGCCAATATTGTTCCTTAAAGATAACCTCTTGACCTTAGCCTTGGACAACCCCATAAATATAGTAGGGAGGTCTATCATGTGACAGCTCCTTTCAGACTTATAGTCTCCTTATAGATATACAACTTTAAGAAAATCTAAACCAGGGCACTTAACATTCTTTCTCAAATACCTTTAAAAGGAAGTAATTAGTTTCAAGACACAGTGGTTATTCACATATATAAAAAAAAAGAAAAATACATTGGTGTATACCACCTTATTCTATGTACCTAAAATATAAAACCCCCATATTAATAATACACACTAATATATTTCAATGGGTACACTCAAACAATATATAATGAATATAGTTTGGATATTATAACAGTACATGTATAAAACATTTACTTGAAATTATTCAATTAAATAGGCATATAGATGCTGCATATACTATAATAATATAATAACATTATTGCTAATATTATCACTGCAATGAATAGTAATGTTCCATCAGGCAACTTTTAAATAAGCCCCTTTTTCTATTCATTGAGAGAGAGAGAGAGAAAAAAAAAACTTAAACATTCCAATCTCTTGTACAATGTCTTCAGTAGAGGCATGAAGGTCATCAATTTCATTATAACACAGGCTGGCATGTGTCCTTATGTTTATTCTACTTATCTGAGACTCCCACAATTTACGGCCTGAGAACGTTTATGCTAAGATTCTTAAACTTTTCTGTGAGAGTCTTCGTCTAAGAAGAACGAACTGGCATTCACCTTTTAGCACGCAGACAAAAATGGCTACCACGATACCCATACACAGTTCTGTAAAATAATATGTATAGGCCTTTGAAATTAATTCCTTTCTGCCCAATAATTCTGACAGTTTCACTACCCAAAATCTTTCTTTCTCTTTCTCTATGCTTTACTGCTATGAGAGGATTATACTGGGTTAGCCTAGCATGTACAGATGTCCTTACTATGCCTTCTGGCTCATGGCTAGGTAATGATAAAAGCTGCCGGAGAATCATTAGTGTCTATTTCTTCCTCCTACATCACTGATGTGAACAAAAAACAAATCCTTCAATAATCTCCAATCAACATCTTGCTTCCCTTCCAAATGTCCTATATCTCTCCAGTGATCATACCCTATTTACATTTTTAAATAATCAGTTATAAATGAAATGTAAAGTTTTTTTTGTATTATTATAGTTTTCTGATCGGGACTAAAATGTTTTAGATATGTAAATAGAAAATATTTATTATGATTATCTCTTATTTGCCATCCAAAGCTATCAGATGGCACTCTTCAGTTTGATGTTAGACAAACACAAAATTATAGAAAAAAAAACCCTCCAGTGCTAAATACCTCTATTGAAACTTTAGAGCAGCTCACACCCTAGTGAATGTCTTACCTAGTACAATTATATAGAATAAAAAAGAAAGATTTGTGCAGCGTTAATAATTCAATTTAACAAACAACAGACAGTAGTGTGAAAAAGAAAGTACATCCTATTTGAATTCTGTTGTTTAAGTATCAGGACAAAATAAAAAAACATCTGTTCAACTACTGTTGCAGGAAGTAAATTTAGGTAAATATAAACTCAGATGAACAACAACACATGATATATTACACCGAGTCATTATTTATTTTACAAACATAAGGCCAAAATGGAGAAGCCATGTGTGAAAAATGAATTACACCTGGGGGGGCGTGGTTTGCGCATGGCGGCGAGTAGACGTGCCTAGCCAGAGCTCCGTCTCTCACCCAGAAAACCGGCACCATCACGTGCCTTTGGACGCCGGAAGCCTTCTCCCCGGCCGCCGGGGTGAGGCATGCGCCTGAAGGCCCAGGGGCCATCCCGGAGATGCCACCCTCCACCTCACACCCATCGGACGGATCCCACTCCTCCGCTCTATCTGCGGCATCTACAGATTCCGACCGGGGCTCCGGGATGTCTGTAGCCACGCTGGCTAAAACCCTCCCCAGCAAATCGGACCTGACGGAGATGTTTTCCCGCCTAGAGCGCTCCCTCAAGTCTGAGATCTCAGCTGTGAAGGCCGAAGTGTCCCATGTCATGCGGCGAGTGGAAGAGGTGGAGAGCCGATTGGACGCACAGGCCCAGGCCATCAAAGAACTTCAGACACACGGTGAGCAAACTCATACTGCTATACGATCAGCGTTTTACAAGCTGGAGGACCAGGAGAACAGAAGCCGTCGTAACAACCTGCGGCTCAGGGGCCTCCCTGAGGCCACCCAAGATGGGGACCTCGCTGATACGTTGCGTGGCATTTTTAACACCATACTGGGGAGAGCTCCCACCTCCACTTTGATGTTCGATCGTGCTCACAGGGCCCTAAGACCGCGCTCTGGAATGGGAGAGGCTCCTCGGGATGTCATAGTCCGCCTCCATTACTTCTCAGATAAGGCCCTGATTATGGACCGCCTTAGAGGTACCGCCGAGGTTGACTTTGATGGGGCTAAACTCCGCATTTTCCCAGACCTTGCATTTGAAACCCTATCCAGGAGACGAGCACTAAAACCGCTCCTACAGCTGCTAAGGGACAATGACATCACATA
>NW_017308438.1:95403-103326 GCF_000935625.1 Nanorana parkeri | reverse complement strand
TGATCCTTGTTTCCAGTACCATTGATTATCGACCCGGATTGACTTTGACTTTGTTTGCCTGCAGCCTGCCTTTGACCTCGGAACGTTTGACCATTCTTGTTTGCCTATACCCTTGACCTCAGATTGCTTCACTGGACTGCCTACGCCTTCTCCTTTTGTACTTGCTCTGCCTGCTCGGTGTGACCTCGGCCTGTTGACCTCAGATATCAAGATTTACAAGACCCTGCCGCAAAACCAAGGAGTGGCCTGCACGGTGGAACCGCCTCTGGCCCTCCTGCCACTCACTGTCAATAAGGACTCTGTCCCCAATACCAGAGTCCCTAGGACACGAGCTGCAAGGGAAGCCTCCTCCTACATCCAGTCTCCGCACAGGTACGTGATACGCTGTAAGGATGCCAGGGAGCGCTTGTCGTTGTTAGATCGTGGTTTGGTCTTCTGCGACATCAAAAGCGAGGGCTTGGGATGCTGTGATCAACTGAAAAGTCTCAGATGGTAGCAGAGCTCAAGCAATGTGCTTCCTTATGCCGCCATAGCCAAGCCACGCCCCCCACAAGCTCAATTTTTAACAGCGCATGGGCAAAATTTTGTCACCATACACAGGGTTGGCTATAAGCCAATAGTATTTTCAAAGTAAAGACAAATTTCCACCAATCTAATTAAGTATACATCAGACCAGACCATTGACTAGAAGCTAAAATCAGCTCCCTGGAGATTATACAAATGTATATATTTATCTCCCAAGATTGAAAGATATAATTTGTACTGCAGTTAAAATTATCTCAACTCAATCTAGATCCTACAAGAACTAAATGGTCTATTCGGATATAGACGTGGCTAATCAATTGCCTACAGAAATATAGAAATGTATACTTTACCAGAAATTTAAAATTAGTTGTCTGAAAGAAGTCAGCTGTCACAGTTCAGAAACAAGGGATGGTCAGGTTCTCTTTAGTTCAGTTCCCTTGGACAGCCGTCCTCAGCTTCCGACCTATACCCTTAGTATGCCAGATAGCAAGCAATTGTGCTGCAAGTTTGAAAATGACTTGCTAAACTCTTGCAGACTTGCCAAGCTTCACAATTTTGTTGCACAATTACAGCAAGTCTGCATTGCAAGTCTCCAGACCAGCGAGCTTGCAGAGCTCTTGCTAAGACCTGCAGGACTCTTGCTGTAGACTTGCCAAGCAAATTTGCTACGAATTCAAAAAGTGTCAACTAGAACTTGTGCTGCAAGTGTTCTGCAAGTCTACAACTTGCCAGGAACGTGTGCAGCAAGTTAACAAAATTACAATTTCACCCTGACACAGGTTTGTGGCAAGTTATCCTTGCTATCTGGGATGTATTTCCTTACTGCCTTTTCTTTGCTGGATCCCTTCTCTGCTTCAATCTCCTGCTACAACTTTTATCCCCCGGGGAATGTGGGCGTGGTTTGGTCTTCCACGTGATTAATGATGTGATTAATGATGTCAGATTACATCATTTTACTATGTACCACTTCCTCACAATCACCTAAAGGTGGCACTATTGTTCTATATAACAATTTTGGACTGGCCTGTAATGCCAATATTGTTCCTTAAAGATAACCTCTTGACCTTAGCCTTGGACAACCCCATAAATATAGTAGGGAGGTCTATCATGTGACAGCTCCTTTCAGACTTATAGTCTCCTTATAGATATACAACTTTAAGAAAATCTAAACCAGGGCACTTAACATTCTTTCTCAAATACCTTTAAAAGGAAGTAATTAGTTTCAAGACACAGTGGTTATTCACATATATAAAAAAAAAGAAAAATACATTGGTGTATACCAACTTATTCTATGTACCTAAAATATAAAACCCCCATATTAATAATACACACTAATATATTTCAATGGGTACACTCAAACAATATATAATGAATATAGTTTGGATATTATAACAGTACATGTATAAAACATTTACTTGAAATTATTCAATTAAATAGGCATATAGATGCTGCATATACTATAATAATATAATAACATTATTGCTAATATTATCACTGCAATGAATAGTAATGTTCCATCAGGCAACTTTTAAATAAGCCCCTTTTTCTATTCATTGAGAGAGAGAGAGAGAAAAAAAAAACTTAAACATTCCAATCTCTTGTACAATGTCTTCAGTAGAGGCATGAAGGTCATCAATTTCATTATAACACAGGCTGGCATGTGTCCTTATGTTTATTCTACTTATCTGAGACTCCCACAATTTACGACCGGAGAACGTTTATGCTAAGATTCTTAAACTTTTCTGTGAGAGTCTTCGTCTAAGAAGAACGAACTGGCATTCACCTTTTAGCACGCAGACAAAAATGGCTACCACGATACCCATACACAGTTCTGTAAAATAATATGTATAGGCCTTTGAAATTAATTCCTTTCTGCCCAATAATTCTGACAGTTTCACTACCCAAAATCTTTCTTTCTCTTTCTCTATGCTTTACTGCTATGAGAGGATTATACTGGGTTAGCCTAGCATGTACAGATGTCCTTACTATGCCTTCTGGCTCATGGCTAGGTAATGATAAAAGCTGCCGGAGAATCATTAGTGTCTATTTCTTCCTCCTACATCACTGATGTGAACAAAAAACAAATCCTTCAATAATCTCCAATCAACATCTTGCTTCCCTTCCAAATGTCCTATATCTCTCCAGTGATCATACCCTATTTACATTTTTAAATAATCAGTTATAAATGAAATGTAAAGTTTTTTTTGTATTATTATAGTTTTCTGATCGGGACTAAAATGTTTTAGATATGTAAATAGAAAATATTTATTATGATTATCTCTTATTTGCCATCCAAAGCTATCAGATGGCACTCTTCAGTTTGATGTTAGACAAACACAAAATTATAGAAAAAAAAACCCTCCAGTGCTAAATACCTCTATTGAAACTTTAGAGCAGCTCACACCCTAGTGAATGTCTTACCTAGTACAATTATATAGAATAAAAAAGAAAGATTTGTGCAGCGTTAATAATTCAATTTAACAAACAACAGACAGTAGTGTGAAAAAGAAAGTACATCCTATTTGAATTCTGTTGTTTAAGTATCAGGACAAAATAAAAAAACATCTGTTCAACTACTGTTGCAGGAAGTAAATTTAGGTAAATATAAACTCAGATGAACAACAACACATGATATATTACACCGAGTCATTATTTATTTTACAAACATAAGGCCAAAATGGAGAAGCCATGTGTGAAAAATGAATTACACCTGGGGGGGCGTGGTTTGCGCATGGCGGCGAGTAGACGTGCCTAGCCAGAGCTCCGTCTCTCACCCAGAAAACCGGCACCATCACGTGCCTTTGGACGCCGGAAGCCTTCTCCCCGGCCGCCGGGGTGAGGCATGCGCCTGAAGGCCCAGGGGCCATCCCGGAGATGCCACCCTCCACCTCACACCCATCGGACGGATCCCACTCCTCCGCCCTATCTGCGGCATCTACAGATTCCGACCGGGGCTCCGGGATGTCTGTAGCCACGCTGGCTAAAACTCTCCCCAGCAAATCGGACCTGACGGAGATGTTTTCCCGCCTAGAGCGCTCCCTCAAGTCTGAGATCTCAGCTGTGAAGGCCGAAGTGTCCCATGTCATGCGGCGAGTGGAAGAGGTGGAGAGCCGATTGGACGCACAGGCCCAGGCCATCAAAGAACTTCAGACACACGGTGAGCAAACTCATACTGCTATACGATCAGCGTTTTACAAGCTGGAGGACCAGGAGAACAGAAGCCGTCGTAACAACCTGCGGCTCAGGGGCCTCCCTGAGGCCACCCAAGATGGGGACCTCGCTGATACGTTGCGTGGCATTTTTAACACCATACTGGGGAGAGCTCCCACCTCCACTTTGATGTTCGACCGTGCTCACAGGGCCCTAAGACCGCGCTCTGGAATGGGAGAGGCCCCTCGGGATGTCATAGTCCGCCTCCATTACTTCTCAGATAAGGCCCTGATTATGGACCGCCTTAGAGGTACCGCCGAGGTTGACTTTGATGGGGCTAAACTCCGCATTTTCCCAGACCTTGCATTTGAAACCCTATCCAGGAGACGAGCACTAAAACCGCTCCTACAGCTGCTAAGGGACAATGACATCACATACCGCTGGGGCTTTCCAGCCTGCCTGATCGGATCAAAGGGGGGACGCTCAGCGGTCCTTCGTTTCCCTGAGGACCTACAGAAATTCTGTGAGCGGCTAGAAATTGCCCCCCCCGAGCTGCCGGGTTGGTCAGATTCGTCCCCCGCCTGGGCTCCTTTACCCCCGATGCAATGGCAACAGAAGGCCCAAAGACCCCGACGCACTCAAAGGAGACGCTGTACATCTCTTCCTGGCTCAGCAACCAACATGGCACCCCGGCCTTCTGAGTGAAATCGGGGTCTCCCCTTGATGGCACACTGCTTCTGATGGGCCTCGCTTTCCTCCTCCGGGATTACACCGGACCCCACCGACCGAGGAAACCTGCACTTCCAATTCCAACTCCAGTGAAGGTGATTCCCTCATAGGAACACCCCGCAATGCCCTGTTATGGGATGTCCACAGTAGCCGTTTCCCTTACACTCGTTTTGATTTTCTTCTCCTTCATTTTACGTTCTACGTTTTATATTTTTCTCTCCTCATCTATATGGCTCTACTGGGACTGCCAAACCTACAATCCTTCGTTCACCCCAGGTTCTTACTGGGTAACACAGATCCCCCCCCGTCCTCCCTTGTCAATGTTCGTACCCCCATGTGCGTCTGGTGAAGGCTTATGATTATTTCTTTATATTTACAATGAGTGACACATGTCGTTTATTATTAAGTCTTGAGCTTACACCGCTTGTCTTGATGTAAACCACCACTGTCTTTGTATTGTTTATGCTTTGGAAAAATCACAATAAACATTTAATAAGTAAATGAATTACACCTCATGATTCAATAGCTTTTAGAGCCACTTTTAGCAGCAATAACTTGAAGTAATTGTTATCATTGTGGAGGAATTTTGTCCCACTCTTCTTTACAACATTATTTCAGTTAATTAAAGTTTGTGTGCATTTGTTTATGCACAGATCTCTTAAGGTCCTGCCACAGCATTTTAATCAGGTTGAGGTCTGGACTTTGACTGGGCCATTGCAACACCTTGATTATTTTCTTTTTCATACTTGCCCCTTGAGTGTTGCCACAGGTTACAGACAATTGTGCTCTCTCCATGGTATCCCTTGGTACATCCTCAAACG
This sequence comes from Nanorana parkeri, assembly GCF_000935625.1. Classification (NCBI taxonomy): domain Eukaryota; kingdom Metazoa; phylum Chordata; class Amphibia; order Anura; family Dicroglossidae; genus Nanorana; species Nanorana parkeri. Next base: position 98,101 of record NW_017308438.1, on the reverse strand, counting down.
GGACTCCTTCTTTTTGGCGTACAAAATTGTGTAAGACATATGCAGCTTTACCACAGAGACAACATTCTGTAGCTTTAAATTTAATGCAGTGTGCATAACCCGCCATTTATTGGATAGTATTCCAAAAGCACACTCAACTACACGGAGTGCTCTTGTGAGTCAGTTGTTGAAAACTTGTTGAAAACTCTTTTCTGTACAGTCAGTCCTCTACTGGAATAGAGCCTTATCATGTGTTTTCCCAAGGCAAAGGCCTTGTCCCCTACAAACATCTTCCTCTGAGTTTACTTGGAGACTGGCAGATATTTGTCTGGACCACTAAAGGTTGAAGTGATTGGAGCAGATTGATCTGAAGGATCTGTAAACAGAAAGAAGGAACACTGCAATAAGCAATATATGATCATCTTGAAAAAGAGGAATCATGTATTTCTGAGTGTGGATTCATCTTGTTATTTCACACAAGCATATAACACAGGAGTGCGGGAAAAGTTGAGAGAGTTTTTGGATTGTCTTTTTACACTGAATGAACTTGTGTGATTTTTTTGATGATTGAATGAATGTTTTTTATGGCTCTATGATTATTGATATTTATTTAGACATTGCACTTTTTTAATAAACTCTTAAGGTGTTACACACACTTTTTAGCACAGCAGCTGATAGTGAGGAATCTTTACCATAACGCGGATCCTGTCATTTTTACTAATATTTATTTTATTGCTCAGGGGGAAAGAAAGTGTCAGTTTTGTTTTTTAACCTTTCATGACTGAGCTTGTTTTTAGTTTCTGTTTGTTAATGACTGAGACTCATTACATTTTTGCTGTGTGCTTCTTCCACGTCAGTCAAATAAAATGTAAAAAAAATAGGAGAAAACGTAAAGTAAACACTTTTTCCCCAGTTCTGATTATTAGTATTTTATAAAAAATAAAATAATTTATTTGTCCTTTATCTGGAAAAACTTCACATTCCTAGTATTTTCTAACATTTTCTGTACTTCTCCACCACGCCCCCTCCCGCCCCAAAACAATATTTAGATATGTTTACTCAACACAGTGTTTGTGTCTCTTTCTTTTGGGGAAGAGGGGTAATGTTGGTAGAGCTCATGAAGGAAGTGTACACTACATGTGCGATACGAGGGAAATCAGAAAAATAACCTTTCTATAAAATGGAGCAGCCAGGCTGTGGGGAGTTGACCTGAGAAACCAGGCTTTTCCCTTTTCTATTGCAATTAGATAGCTGATTGGTTATTATTTGCAACTTTTCCACATTCTGTCTGCTACACTTTTGAACAATTGCCTGCATAGACATCTACTTACCGTAACGTGATGAGTCTCTCTACCGCTGGAATACTACCACTGAAAAAGGTGTCCTGATGTTCCAAATCCATGGTAAGTATCCCAGTAGATAATTGAAACTGAGAAAATACGGTGGATGTTAGAAGGGACACCCTTTTTTGAAGTGCAATCAGGATGACAGCGGGTTCGATCTCCTCGCCGCTCGGCCATCCTGACAGCTGCGAGCGCGGCTTCTCTCCCCCTCGGGGCGGCTTCTCTCCTCGCGGCTTCTCTCCCGCTCGGCCATCCTGGCAGCAGGCAGCGCTCCCTCCTGCGACGCCGGACGGATGGACGAGGGAGCGCTGTCATCACGTCGGTGAGGAGGAGAGATGCCGCCCCGAGGAGTGCCTGACTCAATGGCTTCATTTCCACTCGCCCCCACGCAATTTTCACTCGCAATTTGCGAGGGGGCGAGTGGAAATTTTGAGCCCTGGGCACTGGTATCTGAACATCCCTACTTTGGACATTTTAATCCACATTGGCACTTTTAGATAGACATTTGGATTGGTCTCATATTGGCACTTGTATATTAATTGTGAATATTAATTGGCATTGTCATCTTAATGGTTAATGCACGTTGAACAAATTTGGCATTTTAACACTTTCTTATTTTTGGGTTATACATCTATAATTTTACCTTTCATATTTTTTGTAATATTTATGTATGTATACAGTATATACAGGTGAAACTCGAATAATTAGAATATCATGCAAAAGTAATTGCAGTAAGTGCTGCAAAAGGGGCCCAAACCAAGTACTGAGTACATATGCATGCTTGTACTTTTCAGAGGTCCGATATTGTTCTATGTACAATCCTTGTTTTATTGATTGCATGTAATAATTTACTTTTTTGAGGTTGTGGATTTGGGGTTCTTGGGATTTTGAGCTGTAAGACATAATCATCACAATTATGACAAATCACGGCTTGAATTATCTTGCTTTGCATGTAATGAGTCTATCTCATATATTAGTTTCACCTTTTAAGTTGCATTAGTGAAATAAATGAACTTTGCACGATATTCTAATTATTCGAGTTTCACCTGTAAGTGGTTACTTTGGCACAGCTACCTTGAGGGATATTAGGGTTAAAACAGGAGGGTGGACATTATTGAAAGTTTTAAAAAGTAAAAATGACCACTAAGCACCTGAGGAGACTTAGGGGTCTATTCACGAAGCTGCCGAAGGATCTGGAAGTAGCTTCGGCCGATCCTTCGGCTAGCTTCGGCCCCAGGACCCCTTCTGTTCAGTAGAACCGAAGGGGTGCTGTACGGGCTACTCACAATAGCCCGTACAGCTCCCGATCATGGACGAGCGGCTCAGCCGAGCCGAACGCATATGCATCGGCTCGGCTGAGCCGTGCTGAAAGCCGA
>NW_017308438.1:94075-94479 GCF_000935625.1 Nanorana parkeri | reverse complement strand
GAACTCCTTCTGCACTTCAGGTCGGCCGAACATGCTGAGCATGTTCGGCCGACCCGAAGCCACGTGAAGCGAGCCGATGTACGGCTGAAATCAGCCGTACCAGCCTGAAGTGAATAGCCGAACAGTGTTCGGCTCACTTCACTTCAGATCGGTCTTTCACTCGGCTGCCTACGGCAGCTTCGTGAATAGACCCCTTAGTGTGTTATTGCTTTCCACAATAAAGATTTGAGATGTGGATAAAGATCCATGGAGTGTGACCGTCTTTGTTTCCCATATGGTTCTGGCAGCATTGAGCCTATTTGGTCGGCACCCGGTACTGGATCGTGTTGTTCGTAAGGCAGTGGCGGACCTAAGGAAAAATGGGCCCTGGTACAACGGGGGGGGGGCAGGACTGGATCCCACTG
>NW_017308438.1:69920-87279 GCF_000935625.1 Nanorana parkeri | reverse complement strand
AAATAGTCCTTAATCATACCTTCTAGCAGTTTACAAACTACAAAATATATTGGTAGAATTTAAAAAATACGCCTGTATATGTTCGTTCACTTCCCGATCTACTGAGCTGACCTGTGACAGTCTCATTGTCACAGGTCAGCTAGAACTATGAGGTGAGTAAAAAGCACTCACCTCATAGTTCTCCTTTAAGGAACACCAATCCATCTTATATTTTATAAATGCCATTCTCATTGCCTTAACGTGTAATTTTACAGTTTTATTTAGCCATATAGGTTTAGTCTTTAATCTTTTGCTTTTGTTACCCAAAGGTATACACTTTGAAATAGCAATATGTAATGTGTTCCTGAAACAGTCCCACATTTGGTCTGAGTTTAGGTTGTGAAATAAGTTTTTCCATTTTATTTCCCCCACTAGGTTGCGCAGCTTATCGAAGTTGGCCCTTCTCAAATTTAGGGTTCTTGTCCTTCCAGCCCTCTTTCCTTTCCTGTATTCAATATTGAAAGTGATCACATTGTGATCCCTATTACCCAGTGTCTCCCCAATTACAATATCCTCAATAAAGTCTGCATTATTAGTAATGATTAAATCTAGGATGGCATTTTTCCGAGTTGGAACCTCCACCATCTGGTCCATAAAATTGTCTCGCAACATGTTCAGAAATCGGCCCGCCTTTGTCGATCCTGAGGTACCATTAGCCCAATTGATGTCCGGGTAATTGAAGTCGCCCATCACGACTACATTGCCCTCCCTCCCAGCTATTTCTACTTGGGAGTGTAGATTTGCTTCCCCCTCCTCCCCTATATTTGGAGGTTTATAGCAAATACCCACAATAAGTTTACGGCTAGTGTCCGCCATATCGAGCTCCAGCCATAAGGTTTCCACGTCTTCTCCACTGTTTGACGTGATATCATCCCTTATGTGCATATTTAGATAGTTTTTAACGTAAATGCAAACCCCCCTCCCCTTCTCCCACATCTGTCCCTCCTGAACAGGTTATATCCCTCTATATTAGTAGCCCAATTATGTGTGCCGTCTAGCCAAGTTTCCGCTATACCCACTATATCGAAGTCCTCTCCGAGTATCATAATTTCAAGCTCTTCTAATTTATTTGTATGTGAGAAATAATCTGCGCTCCTGGATCAAACTAAAATAAATAAAACCTAGAGCAGCTGAGAAATGAAAGGAGAAATCTCCTTGAAATTAATGAAAATAAATTCAGGTGTTAGAAAATTGTGTGTGGAAAAAAGCTGCGTGTATAGCACAGCCTCAATGAAATTAAATTAATCGTGGGTTGGTGTAATAAAAACCAATAAATATCTTAAATTAAATAGTAGTGACCAAACGAAATATCCAAAAAATAGTGACAAACTAGGGTAATAACGAAAAAGGGACAGGTTAATGGTAAATTGTTAGAATAAATCATCAATTGGTAGAGTATAGCAAAGATCGTGATGGCCACTAAAAGACAAGCAACAATCGACAGTCTATAATTGTTACATTAAAACGTCAAAAGGTAGTGTGTAACAAAGATTGTAACAGCCCCTCAGATGATAATCAAAGTCTAAATCAATGGGTTAATCTACAAGTGACAATCTTGTAGTGAAGAGATCAGGTAAGTGAAAGCAGTGTTCAGTGGATGATAGTTGAAAGACGGGAGAAAAACACAAGGCAGGTGGTAGTCGGTCTATTTAAATTTGGTCCTTATAGATGGGTACTCACCAGAATGTAGTGAGTAGACGTGTTTGTTGAATAAACGACAATTTGATCCGTGATCCTGCCTCGATTTTAAACTTGGTCCTTCCCGCATTCAAGCTCGGCAAGAAGGAGGTTTTGTTCTTTGCAGTGCTGGAGATGTCTTACGTGCACAGCGGCAATATTCTCCTGAATAGCTTTTTAGACTCCTCGTGTGCAAATGATTCTACCTCTTTGACGCGTTTCGTCATGTGACTTTTTGAAAAAGTCACATGACGAAACGCGTCAAAGAGGTAGAATAATTTGCACATGAGGAGTCTAAAAAGCTATTCCAGAGCTGTTTTACCGACCGGAGTTTTTATGTTTGACATGTGAGTTGCTACTATTCTTTTAATAAATTAGAATGCTTTCATCTACTACACCATGAGGGCTCTTTTTTCTTAAATCCCTAAACACCGGGAGGACCTCTGAGAGAAAGTTTTACTGTCAGCGCTTTCAGGAGAATATTGCCGCTGTGCACGTAAGACATCTCCAGCACTGCAAAGAACAAAACCTCCTTCTTGCCGAGCTTGAACGCGGGAAGGACCAAGTTTAAAATCGAGGCAGGATCACGGATCAAATTGTCGTTTATTCAACAAACACGTCTACTCACTACATTCTGGTGAGTACCCATCTATAAGGACCAAATTTAAATAGACCGACTACCACCTGCCTTGTGTTTTTCTCCCGTCTTTCAACTATCATCCACTGAACACTGCTTTCACTTACCTGATCTCTTCACTACAAGATTGTCACTTGTAGATTAACCCATTGATTTAGACTTTGATTATCATCTGAGGGGCTGTCACGATCTTTGTTACACACTACCTTTTGACGCTTTAATGTAACAATTATAGACTGTCGATTGTTTTTTCTAATTTATTTGCCAGACTTCTAGCGTTGGTGTACATACATTTATTTCCTGTCTTGTTATGGGACAAAAGTTTACATCCTTCTTGTTCCCCACTAGTTTTATTGTTTGGCCTTGACATTGGTTGTTCGTTTCTAATTTTATTCACGTCTGACAATGTATTTGCTACATTGACTGTTTCTACTATTTTAACTGTGTTGACTATTGTAACTGTGTTGACTGGAGTGAGCCCACTATCTACTCCTCTGTTACTGCTTTCTGTATTATTTTTATTTTTATCTACGATTAATTTATCTCCATTTGATTTAAGTAATTTTATTTTTATGCCCTCCTCCCCATTCTCTAGTTTAAAAGCTCCTCCAGTCTTTCTACCATTTTCCCCACCAGAAATGCTGCACCTCCCCCATTAAGGTGCAGCCGTCTCGGCTGTAGAGCCGGTAGCCGACTGCATAGTCTGCCCAGTTCTCCAGAAAACCAAATCCCTCCTTCGGACACCAGCTCCGGATCAACTTGTTAAGCTCTCTCAACTCGCGCTGTCTGTCCGGAGTGGCTCGTGGCACCAGCAGTATCTCTGAGAATACTACCGTGGAGGTCCTTTCCTTCATCCTAGCACCTAAGTCTCTGAAGTCCCTTTTTAGGACACTCCAATTTCCTCCTATTTTGTCATTGGTGCCGATGTGCACCATGACAGCTGGGTGGTGCCCAACCCCATCTAGTAATCTGTCAATTCATTCCACAACGTGTCAAACACAGGCCCCCGGTAGGCAGCACACGGTTCCGATGACAGATTACCCTGTCAGTCCGCCTGATGATGGAATCTCCCACCACCAGGATCTGCCTCTCATGACCCTCCATCCTGCTCCCATCCTCGCCAGAGCAGTCACTCTAGAGGATGCGTCCTGCTCCAGCAGTGTCCCCCCTGAACTGGTATCCCCAACATTATGCAACTTGGAAATGTTATTGGGGTGAATCAGATCAGGGCAGACCTCTCTCACACTCTTCCCTCTCCCCGCCTTCTAACAGTAACCCAGCTCCCCACCTTGGGATCCTGCTCCACCGACCCCCCCTGCTCATCCAGACCACCCTCCACAACAGCCTGGTGCGTTATGTCCATGACTGTTATGCTCCTTAGTGTTGCCAGTTTCTTGTTTAGATCCAGAATCTGGGTTTCCAGACAAACAACTCGCTCACATCTAGCGCAAATGTATTCCCCCTTGAACGCATGTTTATGGAACGCATACATTGCACACGACATGCACCTGGTTGCATACCCACTCATGGAAGACATTATTTTATTCCACCCTTCTTATTTATTTTATTATTATTATTTTTTGTATATTTTTATGTAAAATCGAGACTACTAATTCGTGTATTTATTTATTTAAGATTTAGTGGTTCACAAGGGGCACGTTCAATAACTTGTTTGTTAAACTAAATTTGATTATGTTAAATTAAATTACAGCACCGCCCCGGATTAAATTATACTATCTCCCAGTGGTTAGCTTACACAAATGCCCTGCGGTTAAATTATTTTAAATTAAATTGCACTAGCGCCTAGGGGTTGGATTTAGATTGCACTAGCGCCCTGGGGTTAAATATAGCTCTGACATATACCACAGTGCAGTACCGAGAACACTGAGCCAGTCACAAACAGTCTCTACACCAGAGGAGCTTACACTCTAATGCCCCCCCCCAACAATCACACACTATTATATTACAGTATACATTTATATAGCTCTGACATATTCTACATTACAGTACAGAAAAAAACAGTCTCTGCACAACAGGAGCTTACACTCTAATATCCTCCACAGTCAAACACTAGGGATGCACCAATAACATTTTGTGCCGTATGTGATATACCTAGCAGGGCACAAATCTGGGGTCCGCTCTGTGTGATATATCAGGTAGAAACATAATGGGGGTCCCCTCTGTGATATACCAAGCAGGGTACATATCTGGGGGGCATGAAACTCCTGCATAAGATGCCGCTCTGCCAACCCTCCAGAGCTACTGCAGCTCCCAAAACCCAAAGAGCAACATATTCACCCCCCTGGCAGCAGCACAACTGTCCTCCTGTTTGCACAAAAAGTTTCCTTAAGCAATCACTGTGGGGGTTAAAATGGGAGGCACCAGGACAGTATGTGCAGGAGCGAGCACCATAGGCTGCCGTGAGGTCCTAGCAAGTACGGGACCTTACGGTAGCCTTGCGATAATCGAGAGTACAATCTGCCTGTCCAAGATGGGCAGATCGTACGTTTTTTTAATTACTTTACAACCATCGCAAGACTAAAGTCTTGTGATGGTTGTAAAGTGTATGGCCAACTTTAGAGAGCAAACCACCCTGACAGAAATGCACATCAGCTCTCTTGAGGAAGCCATCTCTCCATTTCTACTAACCTCTGCACTGCTAAAAGGGATATCTCCTACTATAGGGCAAAACTGGATGACCTTGGAAAATGTTCTAGGTGCAACAACCTGTTCTGTTTTGACTTTCTGGAGGAATCTGAACTTTTCTGTAAAACTAGGGAAAAAACACAAACAAGGGGCGCCTTTCCTGGTGCAGACAAATTTATTAAGATCAGGATTGAAGGTAAATATAAAACATACTCACAAAATTCATGATTGAAGTATAAAAAGTATAAAAATTAAGTCCATGGACCCAAGGAAAAGTCTATGAAAGCTGCACAGCCGTGTGATACGGCTGTGCAGCTTTCATAGACTTTTTATACTTTTTATACTTCAATCATGAATTTTGTGAGTATGTTTTATATTTACCTTCAATCCTGATCTTAATAAATTTGTCTGCACCAGGAAAGGCGCCCCTTGTTTGTGTTTTTTCCCTAGATTTTACAGTCTCCCTGGCTGATTTGGGGCAGCATCCTACAGACACACATTTTTTATAAACGTGTTTTTAAACGTGTTTTTTATTCATTCACCAATTTCATCTATCAATTTTTAAACAGACTTTGATTCTGATTTTATTCATGTGTACATTGGTTTGTACTGGTTGAGCAGTCCTCTCTGGCGCTTTTCTGTGTTTTTTTCTTTTCTGTAAAACTGGCTGTGATAGACCACCCTTCTTGATCTGGAGGATTTTGTGTCACTTTCCACTGAAAGAGCTCACTGTATCCCAAGCAGACCCCCAGCCTTGGGCCCCAACCCTTTAATGGCTAAGATCCTGCCATCCTAAGAGCTGCACACAAGAAAGAAACTCTTTCTTATGTGGATCTTTATATATCTTGAATTCTGCTCGGCCTTACAGTGACAACTTTCTTTCCTTGATGTTTAAAAGCTTATCTAAGATGAAGGTATTGCTTACACTGTGTTCTGTCTTGCCAAGCTTCGGGTGGTGGACTTTGGTAAAAACTCCTTCTTCCTGACCCCCCCTTCCCAGTGGCTTCTACCTGGCAGTAGGAGAGGGGCTCCCCCTCAAATTGTGGCACCTCCTGACATCAAGACAACTGAGTATTCTCTGGATACTTACCTACCTGGACTGCTCAAGCCTGAACCCGTGACTCATGAAACTTTGTAAGAGCCTTTACTAGCTCTCAATATGTTGTGGGCTCTCAGCTTCCCGCCCCTCCCCCCCACAGTTCCTTCACGGGCATCTCTATTTACCCCATCCCATTAGTCTACCTTTGTACTTTGTTTAAATAACTTCTACTCTAAGGCTGCAGTTTTCTCCTTGCACTTCAATCTGAAAGGCCCTTTTTTTGCAGCACCTCTGGGAACTCTTCTTGCAGAGAGATCTCACTTCCCTGACTAATTTGATGTCAGACTCTGGAATTTGATTGTGACTGTCCTACCTGACAGTACTACTACCCTTCTGCTGGAATCCTTCCTTTCCTGTTTTAAACACTACCAATTCCACAATAACTCTAGTGTGGGAAATGCAGTTCAACTTTCCTGGGTCTGGACCCTTTTTTCCTGCTTATGCATTCTATTACTGACTCTTCATGTTCCACCTTTCTTTGCTATACCAGGGTGTTGACATGTGGATCCTGGTACTATTTACCATCTGCAGCCCCATCTCCCAAGATTTTACAGTTTTTTTTTTTTTTGTAAATTCTTTATTTAGAAGAGATTTTTTCCTTTTTACATAAAACAAACAGGGTACAATGGGTGTCAACAATGGCCCGCAAGGGCTGAGAAACTTGCATAAACATAACACTCTTCCATAGGTAGGGCACACCAAAGGCCCGTCAGGGGCTTGGGATCTTGTTCAGGTGCATAATTTTGATTAGTAACTACGGAGTACGTCAAGCACCCGGTGTGGGCAGATCATAGAAAGTAAAGTGGGCAGGTATTACATTTCGCATTACAGGTTTAACAACACATACAAAGGGGGGAGAACAAAAAACAAAGTAGATAAAGGAAGGGGGTAGGTGAAATGGTAGGACCCGTATGATTAAGGGTGTCGATCAGACTCCTGGGGCGTTGGCATTTCCACTTGGATTTTTAATGAAGTTAAGTTTAGTGAAGTTATTGGGAGCTACAGTCAGTGGTCTACTTGTTATCACCAGGGTTTGGGCTCAATAGGAGCTCGAAACGGTATTCTTACAGGGTCTTCATATGGGAAACAGAATAAGTTAAAATAAGGGGAGGGGGGCGGCAGCAGAGGGTGTAAGGGGAATGAGGGGGGGGAGCAGAGGTAGGATGGGGATTAAGCATGGTGAAGGGTAGGAGGGAGGGAGAGGAGCAGGGAGGTAAAGATTGGATAGGGTTTCACAGGAAGCAGGAAGAGGGCCGGATCCCGTGGCAGCGTGGTGTCTGTGAATTTTTGGGTGGTGGCATGGACTTGGTCCCAGAAAGTTTGTAGAGTTGGGCATGACCAGAATATGTGCAGCAGGTCTGCCGATGGGGCGTTACACCGCCAACAGGTGGCCGGCGTTTGAGGGTACATAGAATGGAGGGCGTTGGGCGTCCTATACCACCTGGTAACCAATTTGTACCCCGCCTCTTGGTACTTGTTGCTAATCGACGATTGGTAAGAGAGTGTCAGCAGTTTCCTGCTGTCGCTTGGGTCCAGCCGGATCCTGAGGTCCTCCTCCCATCTCTGTAGAAACCACGGTGTCGTGTCAGGGAAGTCAGTTATGAGAAGTTTGTAACAAAAGGAGAGGACATGACGGGCCTGGCCCTCTTGATCACATTCACGTTCGTATGGTGTCAGGGCCCTAGAGAGCTGTGAGGGAGGTAGGAGAGATCACAGGAAGTGGGTGATTTGCATGGACCTCCATGGATCTAGGGGTTCGGGACCCTGCCGAGTGGTCACTGTGAATTCGGAGGGCCATGAGGGGCCAGCCATGAAGTGGACTGCCCTGAATTTGTGCGTGGTACCGAGGGATTTGAAGTGTGCATCATCGAGTCCAGGTGGAAAAGATGGGTTTCCCAACACAGGGGTCATGGGTGATGGAGAGGGGGACAAGGTATTGAAGGCGGACCTCGCCACCGAAAGAGTGGGCATGATGGTAGGATGTGAGCGAATGTCGGGAGGCAGAGGGGTAGTGCACCAGGGGAGTCCCGGGAGTGGTGTCTTAGAGAAGGATTGCTCGAGACCAGTCCAGAGTTTTGAAGTTTGGTGGCGGCACCAGTCTATAATTCGAGACAAGTGGACTGCGACATAGTACAATCGGGCGTCAGGTAAGCCCATTCCACCAGCCTGTTTGGGTCTGCGCAGGATGTCGTATTGAAGTCTGGGGGCCTTGTTCGCCCAAACAAAGGAGGTGAAGAGGGTTCTAAGTTTCCGGAAGAAGAACGAGGGGATTTGAATTGGGAGGGCTAGGAGTGGGTAGAGTATGCGAGGGAGAATGCATTGTTTGAGTATATTACACCTGCCCATCCAGGAGAAGGTGCCCGTTGACCAGGTTTTGAGGCCAGAGGTGATTGCGGCAAGTAACGGTGGGAAGTTGAGGGAGAATGTTTGCGAAAGGTTTCTCGGGAGTTGTATGCCCAGATATTGTAACGAGGTGGAAGACCATTTAAACGGGAAGTTATTCAGGACTCTCCGCAGACGGGGCCCCGTGAGGGATAGATGCATGGCCATCGATTTGTGTGAGTTGATCAGAAAATTGGAGAGTTTACCGTACCGACTAATCTCCGTCAAGAGTACTGGGAGAGAGATATCTGGGGAAGTAAGGAAGAATAGGAGGTCGTCCGCGAAGGCGGCTATCTTGTGGGGAGTGGGGCCTCTCTGGATCCCTTTTATGTCCGGATTTAAGCGAACCTTTCGGAGGAAGGGTTCCAAAGAGAGGACAAAGAGGAGGGGCGAAAGGGGGCAACCCTGCCATGTGCCGTTAGAGATGGAGAAGGTGGGGGAAAGGACGCCATTCACCCGGACTTTCGCAGACGGGTGGGAGTAAAGCGAGCGGATCCAGGTTTGCATGTGGGGGCCTAGACCGATAGCCCGCAAAGTAGAGGAGAGGAAGCTCCAGTCCACCCTGTCGAACGCCTTCTCCGTGTCCGTAGACAGTAGGACGCAGGGGGAGGCGGGCACAGTGGATAACTCCCAGGGCTCGGGTGGTGTTGTCCCTCGCCTCTCTTGCAGGGACAAAGCCCACCTGGTCTAAATGGATCAGGTCAGCTAGATGTGGAGAGAGGCGGAGGTACAAGATTTTGGCGAATAGTTTCGTGTCCACGTTTAGGAGGGAAATGGGCCGATAACTCGGGCATAGGGAGGGATCTTTGCCCTCCTTGGGGATAACTGTTATATGGGCATGAAGTGATTCAGGTGGGATGGGAACCCCATCCAGCAGGGAGTTGAGGGCCGATAGGAATGGAGTGGATAGGAGGGGGAGAAAATGTTTGTAGTATGGGAGGGAGAATCCGTCAGGGCCAGGGGCTTTACCAGATTGGGTGAATTTGATGTCGGATGTCAGTTCAGCAAGGGTGATCGGGGATTCCAGTAGGGAGAGGACGGAAGGGTCAAGAGAGGGCATGCCGGACTCGGCAATATACGCGGCTATGCTAGAAGATCGGGCTTGGGTGTGGTCTGGGGAAGTGGACGGCGAGATGTACAGGGATGAATAACAGTCGCTGAAAGTGGTGGCTATGTCTGCCGGAGTAGTAGATTTGATACCGGATTGCCGGGATATGTAGGGGATGTACGTCCGGGCCTGGCGTTTGCGGAGTGCTCGAGCTAGGTATTTGCCACAGAGGTTACAGTATTCGTAAAACATGCGCCTACATTTGGTGAAGGATGCTTTGACTTTCATGAAGCATTGCTCACGAAGTTGTTCTCGTAGCGAGCACAGTCACGTCTCTACGGCTTTGTCAACAGTGGTTTTGTGTCGTAATTCCAGGTGGCGAATCTGAGTCAGTAGCGTAGTGATGTGAGCGATTCGTTGTCTCTTCAGGCGTGCACCAAGGGTGATAAAGACGCCCCGGATTGTCGCCTTGTGGGCCTCCCAGATCACGTAAGGGGATATGTCAGGGGTTGCGTTCTCGGTAAAGAAGAGGCGTAGATCATGTTCTACGGAGGCAGAGATGCTGGGGTCCTGCAATAAGGACTCATTTAATCTCCATTGCCATGGGCCCGAGGGGGGGGGGGCCTCCAGTGATAAAGTGAGTAGAACAGGAGCATGATCGGAAAAGGTAATGTTCCCTATGTCCGTGGATTGGACTCGGGGGAGCTGGCTGTGATGTACCATGAGGAAATCGATGCGGGTATAGCGCTGGTGCAGGTGGGAAAAAAAGGTATAGTCCCTCGTAGAGGGGTGTTGGATGCGCCAGGCATCGACTAGTTGGTGGTCAAAGAAGCATGCCTTAATTCGATTCAGTTTGTTGTATGAGAGATGGGAGGAGGAGGCGGAGGAATCCAGGCTGGGGTCCAGTATAAAGTTGAAGTCCCCCCCTAAAATGAGGAGGCCTTCCCTGAAGTCGGCTAGGCGGGACAGGGCACGTGACAGGAACGTGATCTGATTGCAATTAGGCAAGTACATATTGGCAATGGTGACAGTTTGGGATCCAATGGTGCCTTTTATGAAAAGTATCCGGCCCTCTTCCTCGGAGTATTGGTCCATCAGGAGCCATGGTAGGGAACGGGAGAGGACGATGCTCACTCCCCTAGAGCGTTTATCCCGCGATGTGCTATGGTACACAGTAGTGTATCGTCTGTCTCCAAGACGAGGGATTTGGTCTGTTTTAAAGTGAGTTTCCTGGAGAAGTGCCACGTCTATACGTTGGCGGTGGAGGTCCTGGAGGATCATAGTGCGCTTTTCAGGGACATTTAGTCCCTTGGTGTTTAGGGAAAGAACTCTGAGGTGTGACATCTTCAGTGGGTATGGTGAGAAGGGGGAGCGTAGAGGAAGGGGTGGCGTGGGGAGGGTTAGAAGGGAGGTAGAAAGGATGGTAAATGGGGGAGGAGAGGAAAGGGGTGAGGGAGGCGAAATTAACAAAGAAAAAATACTTTATCGGTGGTGAAATACAGCTAATAAGAGGCTAGAAAACCAGCCAATCGGGTCCGTCAACCCCAGGGAAAGCAAGGAAACCCTAGGGGTTGGGGTAGAGCCGAAAACCTACGTCGGGGAAAGTGGTGTGCCACTATCAGTGGGGTTTAAAGCTTCTAGTATCAAAAAGGTCTAAACAAGCTGAGATGCCCCTGCCTGGGTTTCAAGGGACAATCGAGGGAGAGGGGCCCAATGGGGTCCCGTCTCCGTATAGGGTTACATCCATAAGGGTGTCTATATTGGGAACAGGTCTGTAATAACACATAAACATAAGTAGAGCAGCTAACAGTGGAGGGTACCTCAGAATGATCACGGAGTTGTTCATGAGGGCCCGTGGTAGGTGTCCACCCGGTAGGCGCGTGGAGTGTTACCTCCTATATCCTGAGGGTTGGTTCGTCACCTCGCGATCGGCCTCCATGAAGAACGTCCGGTAGGGGTTGTAGGGTACCTAGCTTCCAAACAGGTCCCCCTTTGGTTCCGCCTAGGATGGGTACCTGCAGGGGGTATAAAAGTGGACATCAAATAGAAAATGCAAAATATAACGTCAACATATGTAATGCACAAAATATCAGTCCGATACAGCTAAAAGATCCTGCAGGGTGATAGAGCACAGTAATAACAAGGCCGTCTCAGAAGGATCAAGGGAGCGCATCTGCCCCGGTTAGATGGGGTAGTTAGGAGGATGGTAGCAGCAGGGAGGGGGAGCATGCATCCACCGGTCGGTGAAGTGTTCTGGAGATGCTTAGTGCGCCTCTCCATAGGACTGTAATCAGGGGGGGGTCCATGGTGTCCGGCAGGGCCATGATACCACCCAAGGCGGACCGGCATGTTGGTGGCCACGGGGAGGCTAAGTATGCGTCCGCGGGGGTCGGGAGGGTCGGTGAGTGAGCCACGGTGGTGTCGGAGAGTGGGGCACTCCGGATCTGCCGGTAAGGACGGGGGGGGGTCCTCCCCGAGGTTCAATGGGGTGAGTCCCATCCAGCCGGATGGGCTCAGTGCGTAAGAGGGTACCGGCAGTGAATTCGGGGCCCAGTTAAGGACTTAGGGAAGAAAAACTGCATAGCGTTCACCGGAACAGGATAGATGGGTCTCCTTCGGGGGTAAAGTTGCAGGGTGGTCCAGCAGAGGTCCGGCATCATGGCTCATTGGAAGATGGCGTATGGCGCGGCGCCCTGGGTCTATTGGAAGAGGAACTGCGCCGGCGTCGTCTCTGGGGCATGGGGCGATTCTCGAAATCCAGGTCGGGTATCTCCACCGGAGAGATTGCTAGGAAGGAGAAGAGGTCCCCCAATTGGGCCGGATGCCGAAGTATAAATGTACGACCATTCCGGCGGACATTGAGGCTGAAGGGGTAGCCCCAGATGTACAGGCCTCCGGCTTGACGGATCTCAGAGAGGAGGGGTTGGAGCATCCTCCGCATTTGAAGAGTGTGGCGAGACAGATCAGGGAGGATGGTTATGTCTACGCCATCAAAGGGTATGGGGCCCTTCTGCCAGGCTTTACGTAGGACGGCCTCCTTTTCGGTGAAAAAGTGGATGCGGCAGAGAATATCCCTGGGCCTCGCGTCGCCTTTAGGAAGTTTGCCGGGATTCCAAGTGGTCGATCCTGCGGGTCAGGTGAGACTGATCTTCGGTCAGGGTAGTGACCTTTGCGTCTAGTTCGGAGACCGTGGTATGGATGCTGGCGATATCCCGTTTGGTCTCCATTTTTGCGACCATGGTGGCCATGTCCTGCCTCGTGGGGAGAGAGAGGAGTATGTGAGAGATTTCGCCGCTGGAGAGGGATTGTGTGGCTTCCGAGTGTTGCTGAGGGGTGGGAGAGAGAGGGATCAGCGGTTCCACTATCTGACTGGGGCTAGGGGGTATCACGTCCACCATCCGCGGTGTAGGGGAGTCGGATTCCATGACAGGCGAGGCCGAGGCTCCGTTGTGCATCCGTGGGGTAGTAGGCCCCGATTCCTTACCCTGAGTTGCAGGGGTCATGGTCGTCCTGGAGGAGCGGCGCGTTGAAGAGGCCGGTGTAGAGAGATAGCACTGCAGAGAGGTCTGAGACCGCTTCCCGTAACTGGAGCGCGATTTGTTCTTAGGACATTTTTTTTCAGCCACGGTTCCCTATAAAAGTGTTAATCAATATCTATTCCCCTAACAGTCTTAGACTATTGTTGTAGACCAAAACATTCTGGACCAAAATAAAAGGTCCAGAATGTTTAGCTATTTATTGTAATGTTCACTTTATTGTGTTTTTTCTCTTCATTTTGGCTTTTTATTGTAAAATGTATTACATATCACCTTCAAAAAATCTTCTGTAGCCATCATACGTAAATATACTGAATTCTGCCGATACCCGTACTGCAAATATAACTTGTTGGCAACAATTCATTATGACTGTGCAATGTCCTTATACTTCACCATTAATGTTTAACTTATTTTCAAGATGGGTCCACAATCTAGCAGTCATTTGTTTAGATAAATTCTCTTATGTAAATTGTTATTGTGTCTTTCCATAGGAGATTTTCACAAAAAAACGGCAACAAATTGTTGATAGAAGTTAGTTCCCTTTAGTTGTCATTGCAAGTAAATAAATCTGCCAAATGTGCTACTTGTCCTCTCAGACTGAGATTGTACAGGCATCTATTTCCACATAGAGGTGGTCCTAATGGGTGGCTTCCAGTACTACCCTAAGGTCCTTTTTTTCGTCCTTATTAATATTACGGCAATCAAAATATTAATGTCACTATGGAGATAACCTTCATTGCATTTTCCCTTGCAATACCCTTCAGGTGGCATGATCGTTTCATTTGTGAATTATATCTTACTTCTGGAGAGACCCCCCCATTTGTAGATGGCCTGGAGGAAGTGTAGAAGTAAACGTGTTGCCCATTAATAGATGTAGTAGCCTGCACTGACATTATACACCTATACAGTGAGCAAGTGACATATGTAACTAATGGGTGACTGGAGAGATACCAATAGCAACCTTCCTGATCTGGAGATCCACATGGATGCTGTGAGTATGTTGTGCTCAGCCTACCAATGAACTGCAGCAGGTTAATATGTTATTTACTGTTGTATTTATGGACTGTTCCACTGATCAATATTGGCTTATATAATTTTGATGACAAAGTATCAGTTGTACAGTTTATTACATTGTCATCTATTAACTTATTTTTTTATCTTACAACTTGTACATTGGAGCATGGATTTATCTGTTGATGTATTCATAGAGGGATAGCATAAAAGATATGGCTGACTGCCAAATATAATGTGAGAGTGTTGTGCTTTTGGGTCTGCTATTATTTTATATGCATGGATGCTACAATGTACAGCTTCTTTCGTTACATACTCTAAGTCTAATTCTCAATATCTGTTCTTCTCTATGTATGGACCCTCCACAGAATGACTTCTCTTCTAAAAATTGGTTGTAATTCTCATTATCTGTCTGTGTGAACACAGGCACTTTTGCATGCTGGAAGGGATTCTTAGCATCTGTTCTAATTCATTATCTAACTGCACTGTACAATGTTCCATGTCTGCTCAACATCTCAATTTCTGTTGGCGAACAAACTAGCCACACTAAGTTTTTGCTGCAACATTGCATATTACTTTTTATCATCCTATAAATTGTTCTCTCAGGTTGACATCTCAGCAACGCTGGTTGGGCCAATGGCAGCAATAATTCTACATGCCAATGGGGAGGAGGACTGGACCTACACACTGCACACCTTTTTCAGAAAGCTTACAGTACAAGATGGTGCTGCTCTGACTGATGGCACTGTGAATAGATGGAAGGGAAAAGAGCAGCTTACTTTCAATGTTCCTATGCTGACTAAGAACAGTCATACCAATGTTACTGCCCTCAATCATCCAATGGTGCCATTTTTCAAAGGTTTCAAGCTGTGGTCATATGATATGTGATGTGGGGGATGTAGCAGGGGGCAATTGGGGTGGAGCCATAAAGGTTGAGGAAATAGTCCAAAATTTGCAGTGGGGGCCAACATGTTAAACTATACCATTGGACAGACTTTAGACCACAACAATTTCATCAGTTCATAATGTACTAGTGGTTACTAGGACAGTTAGTCTTGTAGGCTGAAATGAACATACCACCATCTAACAGAAGCTGTAAGAGATAGCTTTCGGATGAAAAGAGTATGGTGGTGGAACAAGAAGCTAGTGGCCTTTGGAGGTACTGCGGCCTAGTATGTTAAGGTTGTTCATTTATGTGGGAAAAAGTACTGGCTTTATGATCTCCTTCCTATTAATAACATTGGCAACAAGTCCTATTTCAATAGTCTGGCCAGTAACCTTGGAACCTTATTATAAACCAATAGCTGTAACCTATGGCAAACCTATAACTATAGATTTTTGTGAACCCATGAAATATATTAAAAATGTTGACTCATAGTCAACCTGTGGGGGGCGTGGCCTAGTGATGGCTGAGTGAGAACACATTTTTCATCTGGCTCTGCAGCTCTTGAGCTTATCCCAGCACAGAAGTTGTTTCCAGGAGTCTTTTGAGGCACCTCCCTCATGCCTGGGAACCGGAGGTTAGTCAAGACCCCAACCCATCCATCATCAGACTCCCTGTCCAACTTTTTCAGAAGGCGCTTCTCTCCCTGACTTCTGGACGTCCCAAGGCCTTTTTGTGAAGCGCAGTGCCATTTTCTTTTTTTTTGTCCCAAGGCCTTTGTTGTGGCCTTCATTCTCAAGCTTGCCTACCAGCCGCCTGGAGACGGAGGACTCCCTGGTGGTCCCGGTGTCCTCTGCACGGTCTACCTTGTCTGTTTCAGTGCCTGGCTGCTCTCAGGGTGAATTTACCTGTCTCCAAGCCGCCTGTTCCTTGCCTCCAGCTGATGGCCTAGTGCTCCCCGTGGCCTCAGTGTCTACACACCAGCTGTCATCCCTGCCATTGCCTGGTCTCAGTGGGCAGGAGAGGAGTGCCCCAGTGGATTCTGCACCATCCTCCACACTGGAATCTCCTCCACAAGGGCAGTATATGGTGTCAGTCTTTTGTTCCCAGCTGCAGACGGACTGTTGCCCATTCTCTTCCTCTAGTGCTTGGTCCCTGAAATGAGCTAAGGAGTGGGCTGACAGTGTTACTGGTTCTCAGGAGATCATGACAAATGCTCCAGCTTCCCAGGACAATCGTGACTTATGCGCCATTCTTAACTCTTTATCTATTAAACAAGATATTGAAATGCAAACCAAACGTATTGAAGTGGCATTGAAGAGGGAGCTGGCCAAGATCCGAGCAAACCTCTCTAGTACCACTAACAGGGTTGAGGCTTTGGAGCAGAATCCCACTGTATTGCAGCAAAGGTTGCAACAACTGGAAACGGAACATGCATCTATGGTTACTAATTTTGCCATACATCAGTTACACCTAGATTATCTGGAGAATTGCAGGACACATAACATCAAAATACGTGGTATCCCGAGTCCATCAGTGGTCCGGATCTGAAAGCTAAAGTCCTTTTGATTATCAACACTTACTTGGGGAAACCCAAAATGGCTGATTTGGAAATTGACCATGTTCATCGCATCCTGGCCCCTCGTTGACGGATGAAAGACTCCGCATGTACTGTGTAGTAATAATTTCTTCTTCAGGAGCAGCTGTTACAGAAAGCCTGGTTAGAAAGGCACTATTGATTTATATGGGATGCAGATTTCCATTCTGCCAGAACTTTCCCATAAAACTCTCTTCATGTAGGGCACCTTACGACTGATTCTTCAGTTGTTGACCTCCAAGGGGTACTTGTATTAAATGAGGTCACCCTTTTTACCTATTGATCAAGAAAGGTGACTCTATACTTCCGGTTCTGGTGCCTACCGCAGCGGCTGCACATATAACGTGCACCAGCCCCACAGGACTAAATCCAGCATATAAAACCACAAACCACCTAATCGAATCTATGACACTGATTATGTAATCTACAATGTATATGCTCCAAATTCCCCACCAAACGCTTTCTTTCAGAAACTTCGATCTGTAGCCCAAGAGGGGTCTAATATTGTTATCGTCTGTGGTGATATGAATTCTGTAATCTCTGATTCAGAAGATAGACGTTCAGCTCAACATATGGGGTCCTCGAAATCTTCAGCATCCCCTTGTGCTTTAGCACATTTCCAAGCAATGTTATCTCTACAGGATGTATGGAGACTGCGAAACCCTGAAGGCAGGGAATACACCCATTGCTCCCAAGCACATGCTTCTTTGTCTCACATTGATTATTTATTTTGTTCTTCATCCTTACTTTCTAAAGCGGTAAATCCCACTTTGTTCTATGGGCGAACATACACAATACTGTGAG
>NW_017308438.1:56237-63173 GCF_000935625.1 Nanorana parkeri | reverse complement strand
ATACACTGTACAGAATTTGCATTAAAAAATAACTATTTTTGACTAAAGGGGTAGCAATGGGGGCTAAGTTTGCCCGTAGTCTTGCAAACCTTTTTATGTCAAAATGGGAAGAAAATGCCATATTTGAATATAAGTGGCTAGGCCTGGTGATCTGGAAAAGATATATAGATGACGTGATCACAATATGGAAGGGCTCAACACCCTCACTAGAAGAATTTCTCAGATCACTCAATGAAAATAAAGATGGCATCAGCTTCACTTATAATTACAGTAAAAATACCATAGATTTCTTAGACCTCACCCTTCAAGGGAAGGATGACAAACTAATAACCAGAACATTTAGTTTGTCATCCTTCCCTATGGGAAGCTGCCACCTGGCTGAGGGGGATACCCAAAGGACAGTTAAGAATAAAAAGGAACTGTACAACATTGGAAGCATTTGAAGAACAATCTGAGAAGATAAAGGCAAGATTTAAAGAAAAAGGCTATAAAGAATATGAGCTGGACAGAATTAAAAAGAATTTGTCGGATGTAGATAGAGAACAGAGGCCCCAGATGAAAACGAGAAAACAAAAAGAAGAGGAATCCATTTTATTTATTACCAACTTCTCGACTCAATATAAGGAAGTGGAACACATTCTCGAAAAACACGGGCCAGTTATCAAAAAAGATAAGGTCTTATGACCCTTACTCCCTATAAAGCCAAAGGTAATATATAAAAAGGCGCCAAACATCAAAGATAAACTTGTTCATAATGTACTGGACCCTCCAAAAAGACCTTCCACATCTTTCCAAGGGAAAGGATTTTACCCATGTGGGAAATGCATGGGATGTAGGCACACTGGTAAAAAGAAAAAAACTTCAGAATTTTGCTCCAATTCAAATGGACGACAATTTAAGATCAATGAATTCATCTCATGCCATAGTACTCATGTTACCTACATGATACAATGCCCTTGTGGTTTACAATATATAGGGAGAACCACCCGCTAATTAAGGGTGAGAATACGCGAACACATTAATAACATAAAAAAGGGTAAACGAGATCATAATCTATCCAGACATTTCAAGGAAAAACACAACTGTAA
The DNA here is from genome assembly GCF_000935625.1 of Nanorana parkeri. Taxonomy (NCBI): domain Eukaryota; kingdom Metazoa; phylum Chordata; class Amphibia; order Anura; family Dicroglossidae; genus Nanorana; species Nanorana parkeri. Next base: position 62,085 of record NW_017308438.1, on the reverse strand, counting down.
CCCAAAAGGAATTCAGTTCATAGGCCTTGATAGGGTGTTTAAGCAATGGAGGGGAAACCATATGAAGAGGGATATCTCCAGAAATGAGACTAAGTGGATTTATTTGATGGAAACGATGACACCAAAAGGCTTGAACGTAGAACTAGACCTGAACTGTTTCCTATCAAACGATTAATCCATTAAAATATCAGACCCATCTAGGAAAAATTAATAACACGAATTCTGCTGTATAATACACCACGAACATAATATTGCTAATTTATTTACAGCATGATTGAGGTCACCAGTCTTGTCCTATGCACGCCTCCCCCTGACCACACGATATTCTCTTTTAACTAGTTTTTATCCACACGGACTCAACATCCCTTTATAAAAATAATAATTTCCCGAATAAACCTAAATAACCCCAGTCATAAGAGATTAGGTATAATACATCTAAAAATATCAATTTGAATATTGATATTGGTCTAACCCCTTTTATTTTATATTTAATGGATATGTACATACATCAAATTATTTCTATTGCCAGTCCATGACCTATATATATATATATATATAGGCATTTGAGTTTACACCCAGCCATATACATTACAAACCTAAAGAGAATTAAAGGGAATAGGCACCCTCTACTTCCAGGTACTTCACCTGAGACAGTTGGTTTTAACACATCAGATAAATAGGATGATCTTCCATGCCCAAGTCAGGTCCTTTTTATGTAGTTTTTATGTAGTTTTATGCAGTTTTTATGTAATATTTTATCAGTCTTAGATCCGCAACTCTAATATAATTCAGCTAGAACGATTCATGGGACTCTGAATCCGCCACAGAGGGAACTGTATGCAAAGAAACGTAATGATATTTAAATCCAGTAGCCGATATATGTAGTCTTTTTTAATTTTAAATTTTATAAACTGTTTTATGATGTTATAAATAATTAAATGTGTTTTACTCCGACTGGATATGTGTATCCATGGAACAACTTACAGTAATAATACCTTTGTAATTCATGATACACTAGCCTAGACTCCTGTAGCTATTAATTAATGTGTTTTAAATTGTTTTTATTATTTGGATCATGTTGTCTAATTACTGAAACTAACACTCTTTCCTTTGGTGATGTTAGTAGTTTAATCTCTTGATGCCACTACGGAATTGAACATAGATTTCACTGTATCGAATAGCTGTGACTGTTATAGTGACATAAAGCCGTAGCTCTTACTGGGAGAGATCAATTGGTACCAGGTGGTACTAATTAAGATAATTAGAGTAGTATAAGTAGAACCCTGTGAGAGGTGCAGACATGATTCCCCCTTTTGAAAAAGTGAAAGAACGAAACGCGTCAAGGAGGATCTGTCTTCACCGCTCACAGCTAACACTGTGCCACTGACTTTATGCTCGAACAACTCGTCTGTCTTGTAAGTGCATCTATGTATTTTAAAGAAATATTTTTTTTTTAAATTACTGCACTTAGAGGATTCCGCCGCCTTTTCTTCGTCTTTTTTCCGCCTGGGAGATCTTAATAGGTGTCCGTCCCCAGCAAGAGGTGAGGGAGCCTGCCAGAGGGAGGAAAAAAGCAGACCAGATCTTTTGACAAAGGAGGACGGATCACAAGAAACCATAGGACTTTGCGGATTCTATGAATTATCCCTGGTTTGAGACGTTTTGAACTGACCACTCTGTACTGACTGCTCACTAAGATCGATGCCGGTATTTTAGTTAAATTAACCCCGCATTTAATCTTTGTCTTTGAGAGGAATCAGAGTGCAAGGAGTAGCACTGTATAAGTGATTATTTTTTCATACTGTTTAATTTTTATTATTTAAGTGTTCGTACTATATTTAAAATTCGTCACGATTTAGAGATTGTTCACCAGTCACTCCTGACTGGTGAGGAAGCCTGTCAATCATCCAATCGGCCAATCAGCGGGAGAAGAGGTCAGAATGGAGCAGATGACAGAGGAGGTCGCGGCCATCTTGCTTCATTGAAGACGCGATGGAGGTCCTGTGTGCGGCGGATCCGGGTCCCCGAAGATGGCGGACGCGGCACAGGTACTCGTTTTATGTTTTGGAGTATTTGCACGAGTACGAGTACTCATGCAAATACTCGGTATCGCCGCCGATGCTTGTATCGGTATCGGTGCATCCCTAATAATTTTCTACGATTAATATAAAGTGTATGGTCAAAAAAAAAATGTTGTAACAGTGGTGGGATCCCCTTTTTCGGGGAAAAATCGTTTTTGTTAACAAATTAACAGGGGACCCTCCATTATAAACAAATCAAAGCTTTATTGATAATTTATATATATTTCAAACCTTCCCACCACGCAGTATATATTACATGTTTAAACTTTTAGAGCAGACCACTTAGGTGGTACCCCTCTATAACAGGGTAGGTTTTTTCTTCTTTTTGATCTTTTGAGACACGGGCAGGGCGAGTAAAAATGCTGGAATGGGACTCTATTGTGACCAAAGTAAGAAAAGAGGTAGGGAATGACAAAGATAAAAAGTTAAGAGAACGGAATTTCAAAGATATGTTTTTTAGATTAAGGAAGACTTATGAGAACAAATCGCGTTTATTTTGGAACAAAATGTATCTGGAAAGATACATAGAACAAGATATGTGCCCACAGGGTCTAAGATTACAGGTCTTCCCAAACATAAAAAACATCTCAGAGGAATTTAAGAAAAAATGGGAATACAACTTTAATATTTGCAGCAGGAACATGCTGACCATGTTAATCGAATACTACAATAAAGAATTGAAGCAGGTCAATGACCTAATTCAGACCTTGGTGCAAGAACTTGAATCCTCAATGGTAACTCTTGAACAACAAATAGAATCCTATAATAGAGAATTAGTGGGAAAAAAAGAAGAACACAAGTTTGAAAGAGACAAAGATGCCTTTGCCAATGATAGGGCATATAGATGGGAACAACTAAACAAAGGGAACAAATGGGAATAATAAGAAACCCCATTCTAATCTATACAAGACAACCCAGAAAGACAAAGGTGAAACATTATCAGAGGGAACTGAATCAGGTTTTTCCTTGGCAGACGATTCAAGTACTGTGTCCTTTAAAGGATATAATACACGATCACAAAGACAGAGATACAAAGGTAAAGCCCCGAGGAATCCAAATATTGGACTGAATCGGTGATATCCTAATAGACAAACTGACCGAGGACATACAGATTTTGCACCCTCTGATACAGTATGTTGAATGATGAAGGGGGAGCAACAGGAGTGGACAAAGATTTTTTAGACAATCCCGCAGGAACATCGTTGATCCCTCACAAAACAGGCCGAATACAGACAGAGGGGTAAAACAGGGGCCCGTACCAACAGTATACCTTCCGAATCCACTAACGAGAAGAACTATGTGGGACCAATACATGATAAAACGCCCAATAAATGATCTGCAAATTGTTAACTTAACCCCGTTTTCCTTCTCTAAGGATCAATTAGACCTGATATCCAAAGGCTTGACCTTTTGTCCTGAAACACCCCCAGAAAAGTTTGATATCATCAAAGATGTAAATCTCTTTGCTAGAAAATTACTGCTAAAATTACTGCTAAAACAAATTCATGATAAAACCAGCCAACCTCTGGGAGAGATCATAAAGGATTGGAAGGACTTCTCGAGGAAGGAATTCCAGGCTTTGCGAGACCTCCAAGATCTGTGGGACATATCTCAGAGGAAGAAGAAGAAGAGTCTGAGGAGGGACATATACCCCCTAGAGTCTCCCAATTTAAATTCAAATCTAAATCAACTACCTTTCCCCCTTTATCACAAAACATTAACATCTGGAACCTTGTAAAAAGGGTAAGCGAAGATATTACAGAGAAGTTACCCCAAAAAGTTAAAAATGATAACTTAACATGTAACTAAAGAAAAGCATTAATAGATCTCCAACACAATAAAGAAATTATCTTGAAACCAGCAGATAAAGGGTGAAATATAGTCATAATGACAAATCTATTCTATACAGAAATGATAATGAAAATCCTGAATAATCGACATTGGTACCAGCCTATAAAAAGAGTTGTCCTTAAGGATCACCACTTAAAACTTTTCCAAATTATAGATGATGCCTTAGATAAAAACATTATAGATAAAGATACTGGCAAGTTCTTAAAAATTCAACATTCTAGAATTCCGGTTATATATGCTCTACCTAAAGTACACACAAATTTATTGGAGCCACCTGGTCGCCCAATAATATCCAGTTGTGGTGCTTTGACCGAGAATGCTAGTATATATGTGGACTACTTTCTACGTCCACATGTGGAAGCTCTTACTTCTTATGTAAGAGACACTCCCCATCTAATTTCCCAAATTAAAGACCTTGAGATTCCGGAGGGCACTCTCCTGTTTAGGATTGGATGTTGAGGCTTTATATTCAAGCATACCCCATTCAAAAGGATTGGATGTAATAAAAAAAGTACTGGCCTCTTTGGAAATGTCAGAATATAACCATAGTGTTTTTCTGATCCAATTACTACAATTCATCCTTACTCATAACACCTTTTCCTTTGATGACATCCTCTACCTCCAGGTACAGGGCACAGCTATGGGAATACGTTGTGCTCCCTCCTATGCCAACCTGTACCTGGGGGTATGGGAGGAGGAAATTTGGTCCAGGGATGATTTGTGCATGTACCTGTGCCACATTTTATCATGGCACAGGTACATAGACAATATTTTCATCCTCTGGACTGGGGGCAAAAGACTTTTGATAGATTTTGTCGAGGTCTTGAACTTCAATGAACTAAACCTCAAATTTACCATGGAGATGAATGAATCACAGTTACCCTTTTTAGATATACTCATCTGTAAGAATACTGCAGGCAAACCATACACCAAACTATGCAGGAAAAGCACTGCTGGGATTTCATTATTGGAAGCCAGCAGTGCTCATCCGGAAAATTTAAAGAGTATTCCTTATGGGCAATACTTGAGGGTAAGGAGGAATTGTAGTCTAGACAAAGATTTTGAAACAGAGGCAAAAAATTTAAGATGGCGACTAAGACAGAGAGGCTTTCCTGACAAGGTCCTGCAAAAAGCTTATAACAGAACTAAAACAAACTATAAATCAAATGGGACAAGAAATAAAAATAAAAACAAACAAGAAGACCCTTTAAGACTTATTCTTACTTACAATAACCAGCACCAAACAGTCAGAGACATTTTAAATAAACATTGGCACTGCCTTCTTGAGGATTCTAGAATTTCTAAATTTTTGCAAAAATAACAGTAACATATAGAAAATGTCCCTCTGTAAAGGATACGTTAACTGCCAGTGAATATAGGAGCAATAGGAAATCGTCTTGCTGTAAATACCCAGGTACATACCAATGTCGAAAATGCAAGTTCTGCGCCTTTATACAGCCAGGATCAGACATCACTACGCCTAGGGGTCAAAACATCAAATGCAAACACTTTGCCAATTGTGAGACAAAAGGGGTCATATACCTCCTTATCTGTAAATGCGACATGTATTATGTTGGAAAAACTAAAAGAATGTTAAAAAACAGAATTTCTGATCATATTTCTGACATAAAGGCACTTGATCTAAGATCTCCAATTGCCAGGCACATGGTGGAGATACATGGAGGAAAAAACGCAAGGCCTCCGCTTTTTTGTCTTAGACAGAATACATCTATCTAACAGAGGGGGTGATTGGGACAAATGCCTGCTTCAGAGGGAATGTAAATGGATCCACTGCACTAGATCCTATGAGGATCCAGGCATCAATGATGCCATCAATTTTAGTTGTTTTTTGTAGCATAAGACCCATTCCAGCATTTAAAATCGTTCTATGCATATTGTTAGATATATATATATAT
>NW_017308438.1:48298-56206 GCF_000935625.1 Nanorana parkeri | reverse complement strand
TATATATATATTTTGATTAATGTAATATGTAGACAGAATGAAGATCAGAAGGGCACAGACGACCCAGAGAGGAAGATCTAGTCTTTTGAGACAGACATACAAACTCACCCCACACACTAAAGGTGATGTGAGTCAAAAGTCAAAAGTATATTAATATACTAATAAATTATATAAAATACGAATCAAGGCTGAAACTTTTTCTCTCTTGCATCCTCAATGCCACTCTGACAATTCAGGCATTAGCCTGTATTTGGTTGAAAGCCATTTATATATTTTGTTTGGCAAATTTTTCCGTGTTGTTTAACTATTTTTGTTGAAATAACACTTTATCGGCATTTTTTACTACTTATGATAATGACCACACTTCCTGACTATGAAATTGTGTCCTGTGGACACACACACAGGACAATTAGTTTTTTTCTTTGTTTTTTTATGTTCACCTGTCTTCAAATAAAGTAATTATGTCAAACACTTAAATAGGAAGATTCAAGCCCTTGCCTAACAACACCCTTCTGACGAAGCCCCAGTGGGGGGTGAAACGCATCATAGGCTTGGGCTAGGTGTTTTGTGTGTGACTGCTACAGCCGAGGCCACCCTGACTCCTTCACGTCTAACAAACAACCAGAGGACTTGATTAGAGATATCACAGAGTTTCGGAGTTGGAGAAATTATTTCCTTTACCAATTTTCATTTTACATTTACATTTATATACTATTGGATCCAGTCACATAGGATCTCTCTTTGGATTGAAGCACAACCAGGAAACAAATCAAAACAGCTGTTCAGTAAAGGCCTGCTTATGCAGCAAACAGAAGAGCCGAGATAGAGTCATTATCTCCTGAACCTACTGCTCCTTATACAGATATTCGTTATCCAGGACAAGCTAACCATCCTGATGCTATAATCTCTATTTCAGGAGAAAAACAGCATTCCTCAGCAGGATTTCAATCTCCATTGGAGCAACTGACCCGCTAATATCTTCTTTCCATTTTGGAGAAAACCACCACTACAGATAAGCATGTGTTCAGCAAAGGCATATATTTGCGGCTGGGAGTAAAAGCCGAGATGAGGCTAGAGATCTCCTGAACTATCTGCATATCAAGCCGAAATTCATTTATATCCATGGTAAAACCACTCCGATCCTCCCACTTTGTTCTATGGGCGAACATACACAATACTGTGAGTGAAATCCATCCATTTTTTTTCTACACGTATGATATATATTTTTTCATGTTGACTGTTTCTTTTTGCATTTTTCCATACATGTGTATGATGAGATCTGACATCTCCTTTCCAATCTTTGGGAATCCAATTCTTATATCTTCATAAAGTGGAGTTTTTCAGGGTGTGCCCTCTAACCAATGTTTATTTGATTAATATAAAGTGTATGGTCAAGAAAAAAAAAAATCATTTTTGTAACAGTGGTGGGATCCCCTTTTTCGGGGAAAAATCGTTTTTATTATACACCATACACAAGTTACTTTCACCAAGGGAAGAGCAGTAGTTGCGAACATCTGCAAAGTCCCGATGGTTCTTGAACAATTAACTAGAAGCCAAACACCGAGCAATTATCACGATTGATGCTGAAAAGCTTTTGACAACGTTAAACATACATGGCTGATGGTCTTGGACTGCCTGGGCTTTTATGGACAATTTGTTTCCCTCCTTGGTGCAATGTACCAATCTCCAACGGTGAGGGTGCATACTCCTGGCCTCCTCACATCTGCAATTCCTTTGCAGAAAGGCACGTGTCAAGGCTGCCCATTGTCATCCTTACTTTTCAATTTAGCGGTGGAACGCTTGTCCCTGTGGCTCTTACAAACCGATACCATTCACGGTATAAAAGTGGGTGATCAACACTTGAGATCGGCCCTATTTGCGGATGGCCTTCTCCTATTCACCTCAGAAGTTGAGGATGACATTCCAATTATCCAATTGGCACTGCATGACTTTGGTAAAATGTCGGGCTATAAAATTACAAAGATAAAAAAAATAACATAGATAAGAGCGAAATATTACTCCTGAATCGTTCCTCTACCCACGGTTAACCGTGCAGGTTTCCAGATAGCCAGGGACTACATTACCTACCTGGAAATTAAAATAGGCAAACGCCCTTCAAGTATTTACCATCTCAACTACAAACCCCTGATCGCCAAAATTGCTGAAGAATTGACTCATTGCTCCCTCTATCCTTGTTTGGTAGGAGTAATTTTAATAAAAATGGTAAGCTTTCCGAAACTTTTATACCCACTACAGACTATCCCCACATTACTTAAGCACAAGGATGTCAAATTTCTTGAATCAGCTTATGCAAAATTTCTGTGGGTATCTAAGCGTCCTCGTATACCCTTTCACCAATTAATGGCTCCTAAGCAGGAGGAGGCACAGGAGCCAAAATGGTCTCTGATCCCCTGTCCTTGAGATCTCCGATTTTTCCCCGGAGCTGAGTGAGGTGGCTGGAGCTCAGCCCTGGACCTGGAAGTCGTGGAACACAGAGCAAGGAAGGTAAGTTTCTTACACACCAGGAGAGCCAAATCAGGCTTAGTCATATAGAACAATAGTCCATCAGTATAAGCTGCCACCTTATGCTGTCCAGTGCAAGAAGGGAATCCATGAATATCCTGAGGCTTCCTGATGATGTGAAGTAAAGGTTCCATGACCAGTATAAAAAAAAAAATCAAAGGTGAAAGTGGACAACGTTGTTGTGTGCTATTAGCTATAACAAAAGGCTCTGACAGAGCTCCAGAGGTTTATACCGACGCTGATGGGGAAGAGTAAATGGATGCGATCCATTTCCTCATGCAAGGGCTCAACCCCACATGAACCAGAGTCTGTTGAATAAAATTCCAACTCACCCTATCAAATGTCTTCTCAGCATCAGTAGAAAGAAGTAAGAGAGGGGAGTGGGTGGAATGAGCCAGGTGAATAATATTAAATTATAGAAAATGAACTGCGCCAATAAGCAAGCTAACAGCTACAAGGCACTGGAATGTACACCCACTGTGAGTGTGTATACGTGAAAAATGAATAACTAAATGTGCCGAGCTAAAACAATGATCAGATATAAAGAGTAAAAAAATACAAAAACTGTGACTCAAACAAATGTCAGTGAAAAAAATCAATCAGGTGTAAAGTCTTTAAATCTTCATAAATCCGCGAAAGATGTCCAAATATAGCAATAGTGATGAATATTACTTGTTCCTTCACCAAATGCACCACGTGCACCACACCAGATATAGGGGTGCTCACCTTATTGATAGACCCCAGCAAGAGGTCAAACCAAGCAAATCCCTTCTTAACCGGGGGAGGGGGCCCTCAGCTCCAATCACTCACAGATGTCCTCCAATGGTTTAATCAGACCAGCAAACAGATCTGTGCAACACTTCTTAAATAGGAAAGCAATAGCCTTCAATCTTTATCGATCTATAGACCTCCTCAGTATAAGGTGTCAATGCCAGGATCGTGTTGACCGAAAAAAGAAAGCAAACACCATAGCGCGTACCATCCAAACAGAGTATGATTTATTAAAAGAAAATTACTCACATAAAAGCAGTGGTAACATAGCATGGAATTCTCTCTTAAAAGTATGTGCAAGAGTTTCAAATGACTGCGGCCGTCAGTCGTAGAGATCAATGTAACGTCAAATGCTCCGCCCTATGCGCATTACGTCCAGCGTGACTTCATCAGGGATCAGGAGCATCTGACGTTCTGGATCACATATATATAGTCACATCTATAATCAGAAAACACTCCCACTTACCACCATTCACTGAATAGACCAGACTGCTCTTCTCAAGAATGGAAGCAGTCAGTGTCTACCATATACACTCTAAAAACATAGCAATAAAAAATCTATCCCCTTAGGAGAAAGATATATTATAGAAAAAATATATAAAAATAAGGCATACATGTAAAGGTATACATATTATAACCCCTCTACAGAAAGCTAAACATAACAAAATATATGCCAACAGAATAAACGCACAACAGTGCATGTGCATGATCACTAACAACCAAGCAAATATGCCTACAAAATGAAACATTCAAGAATTGGCTATAAAGCAATTGAGATCGAAATCCACGTTCATGCCCCTGGGTTTCAGGGTACCTGATCTAAAGATCCAGCCCATTTCTTTTTTGGCCAGTTCACGTCTCCAATTTCCTCCTCTCCAGTCTGCAGCACCTTTTCTAAGATATTTTGAACCATTCTCTAATACGGGACTATTCGGGGGCATGTCCAAAATATGTGGAACAAGGACCCCTTCTGAGCATCCCCCCTCCAACACATTGGTGACCCCGTCTTGAAGATGGAGTATAAGACCTCTGGGGTATGATACCAATGGAATAGTATCTTATACTGGTTCTCCTTGTATACCGAGCATATGGAGGATTTAGCTGCTGTTTTCCAAATCAACTCCCACTGTTCTCTAGTTATCGGGTTGCCCAATGTCTTTTCCCATTTCATCATATATCGGTGGTCAACCAATTGCTCAGGTTTGGGGACCAACAGCATTTGATAAATAGTTGAAATCATCCCCTTAGTGGACGGAGATGTTACACAGATTGATTCAAAGGGGGTTCTTTGACAAAACACCAGATTGTGAGTGATAGTTTGGGCAAAGTGTTTAATTTGAAGATATGGGAATACAGTACTTGAAGATAAATCATACTTTTCCCGGAGGGCAGCATAAGGCAATAGTGTTCTAGTGACTCTATCTGTAATGTCTTTAAATGTAAATAAACTCTTGGAGTGCCACGGATCTATCCATTTTTGTGCCAGACTAGGTTGGAGGGAGGGGTTTCGCAAGAAAGGAGTCAGAGAAGATTTTTCAGAAGCCAAATTATAAATATATTTGTCTTTGTTCCAAAGCGTCAGTTGGAGAAGCGTAGGAGACAGGGCCTGAGTTCCCACAATCCGCATCGGTTTAGACCATATAAAAGCCGAGGGGTGCATAGGCGCCATCCATAGGGATTCTATCTCCTCCCATCTCGAGTGTGGAAGCTGGGAGCATAAGTTAGGTATGGTGCGCAGCTGGGCTGCCAAGTAATATTTAGCAATCTGTGGTAAGGCCATACCTCCCCTATGCACTGGAGCAAAGAGAACCTCCATGGATATACGATGGCGGCCCCTGTCCCACAGGAACCGTAAAATATCAGATTGTAGGGAACTCAGGTCCGAACTAGATATTCTAATTGGCAGCGTTTCAAAGAAATATAGCAGTTTAGGCAACATAGTCATCTTGATAGCCATCAACTTGCCTGTGAAAGATAATTTGAGATGTTTCCATTTATGAAGGAGTATTTTCAGAGAGGAGAATAGAGGCTTATAGTTGGTGTGGTATAGCTGGGATAGGCGGGGGGTTAATCTAATCCCCAGATATTTTATAGAATCTTCTATCCATGAATAAGGGAATACCACACGGATATTGGCTAGATCTTGAGGCGGGACATTGAGTGGAAGGACTTGCGTTTTTGATACATTGAGTTTATAACCGGAGACCCTAGAGTAGTTGTCCAACACCTTATGCAGATTAGGGAGCGATATCAGTGGTTTAGTCAATGTTAAAACAATATCATCTGCAAACAATGCTAATTTAAATGATTGATCCCGAACCGTCACCCCAGAAATGTCTGAGGACATCCTTATAGTCGATGCCAAAGATTCGATGCACAGGGTAAACAGGAGTGGTGACAAAGGACATCCCTGCCTAGAACCATTGCGAATTGGGAATGACTGCGAGGTAGTATGTTGTAGTTTGATGGAAGCTGATGGCGTTGAATACAGAGCTAGTACTGCAGTAGCAAAAGATCCCATAATACCCATTCTTCTCAAGGTTGCAAATAAAAAGGGCCAACTCAGCCTATCAAAGGCTTTTTCAGCATCCAGGCTGAGTAGCAGGGTAGGTTCCCCCCTTCGCTCAGTAATATCCAAAAGATCAATTATACGGCGGGTATTGTCTCCCGCCTGTCTATTAAGTACAAAACCTACTTGGTCAGTGTGTATTAGTCTAGGGAGCAATCGGGCCAATATGTTTGCTAGAATTTTAGTATATATTTTATAGTCAGAGTTTAATAGGGCTATGGGTCTATAGTTGGAACATAATTTATCATCCTTGTCTGGTTTAGGTATAACTACTATATAGGAGTGTAGAAAGGAGGAGGGGATGGATCCCCCTTTCAGGAAGTTGTTGTATAAATTTGTTAAATGCGGAAGTAATAAAGCTAGATAGGTTTTATAATATAAATATGTAAAGCCATCTGGGCCTGGAGATTTCCCAGTAGGTAAGGATTTTATTGTAGACGTTATTTCCTCCGACGTTATAGGTGCATTTAAATCCATCAGTGTGTCCTTTTTAAGTGTTGGTAAATTACATGACTCCAGAAATTGCGGTATCCGGAGATCTAAAGAGTCATCCGTCACTGCAAATGCTGGGCCGTTCAGATTATACAATCCCTCATAGTATTCCCTGAAGATTGTAGCTATTTTTTCTGGATGTTGGTGTAAAACCCCTTTCGTGTCTCGCACATCTGATATTTTCCTATTGTCCATATCCACCTTGAGTTTATGTGCCAATAGAGAGTGGGCCTTGTCGCCCTTCTCATAGTACTTTTGTTTGCGATACCGCATTGACATCTCCGTTTTTTGAATCAATAAATGGCGTAGTTGAGCTCTCAGCTTAACCAGCGTACGCAAGGTGGATCTGGCCTGTCTGACAGCTAGGTTTCTTTCCTACGTGATTATGGATTGTTTCAGCTGGGTTATCTTGAGCAATCGGTCCTTTTTGATCCTGAATGCTATGGCAATACATCGCCCTCTGATGGTGGCTTTATGGGCTTCCCATAATATAGAGTGAGGCGATACAGATCCTACATTAAGTGTAAAATATGACCTAAGCTCATCCTCCACTGACATTCTAGTTAATTCCTCCTTGAGGAGACTCTCATTAAGTCTCCAGTGACATTGTTTTATGCGAGTGGGGTCTAGTTGGAGACATAATTCCACCGGAGCATGATCCGACCAGGAAATAACTCCCACCTCAGCATCTATCATGTTCCTTACTACTGGCATGTTAACAAAAAAGTAGTCTAGTCTAGTGTGTGTTCCATGCACCGGTGAAAAAAATTAGTAGCGCTTCTCCGAGGGATGTGTCAAGCGCCAGGAGTCCAGGAGTGAATATTGTCTAAGTAAGCGGCGAAAGCGCTTCGATTGGGCACATGTGTGCTTAGGAGGAGATTTATCACGGAGGTTTAAATGATCAAATGCCATTGAATATGGTAGATTGAAATCCCTTCCAACCACCAAGTAAGTGTACTCCCACTTTTTAAATTTAGAGAAAAGTCTCTGAAGAAAAGGAATTTGGTTGCTGTTGGGCGCGTACACATTACAAATTGTGGCGGGAATTCCACTCCAAGTTCCATGCATTATCACATATCTGCCCTGCTTATCCAGAAGGACATGACCTGGTTTAAAAGAGCACGAATCCCTCAGGAGAATTACCACCCCCGCCTTCTTGTCCGGTGAGGATGCTGCATAGACTCTGGGGTACTGAGAGAGTAAGAATTGAAAAGTGTTAAGTGGGGTAAAGTGAGTTTCCTGTAAAAAAACTATGTCTGCTTTGGCCATTCTCAATTCTCTGTAAACTAGATTTCTCTTAGTTTGGGAATTAAGCCCCTTAACATTCAAGGATATTATTTTGCAGGTAGTCAGTGACGCCATGTGAAGGATAAGGGGGTTAGGAACTGACTATGCCCTTTAAATGCGGCCACTCCGGTCCACCCTGTGTTAGTAAAATAGAAAAGCAAACCAATGGTGCGGCTCGGGATCGTTCCTTGGATTCTACATTCCGCGGATCGGGTCTGGAGCGCGAGACTTTCAACTGTCCTCTGTAAGACCATGGACTGAGGCTG
>NW_017308438.1:19689-46473 GCF_000935625.1 Nanorana parkeri | reverse complement strand
CAGTATCTGCCTAAGTCTTTGGAGAAAATTATCACTAACAATCTACCCACAGGAAAAGGTCCTCCAGGAGGGAGGATTGGGGGGAGGGGGTGGGATAATACGGCGCTAGGTTAACACACTAGCATCAAGATCCGCCGTGGTAACCCGCTGTAATAATGTAAAATAAAAATATGGAGCTAGCAGCCCTAAAGTAGCAGAACTTTCAGAGTAAGTTAAAACTGGAAGTGAGTAACTATCTGTTATAGTAAAGTGTTGATGGGTATACAGTGCACTATGAGCAGATCAAAGCTGAACATATGTGGCTGTATAAGCAGTTAACAAACATATCACCACATATGCTATAACTTTAGCGTTGATATCTTGGCGTTCTGGGAGTTCCTCTATTCTTGCGTAAGGGGGTTTCGAAAGGAGGTTCCATCCTTGTCGCTTTCTTTCCAGGCGTGATTGTTTGCCACGTCGCCGGTTCCGGTCCAAGTTTGGGTAAGGGATCCCATCCGGACAGTGTAGGACAAGTGATGCGAAGATCTGAGCAGAATGAGGGAAGGTCTTCTGGCATCCTCAGGGTGGCACTCCTACCATCCCTACGAGCTGTGAGGCTAAAGGGGAAACCCCATCTATATGGTGTGTCATTGTCTCGCAATAAGGTCAACAGTGGTTGTAGGCACCTTCTTTGCTGTAGTGTGACCCAGGAAAGATCCGGATATAGTTGTAGAGGAGCTCCATCAAATTCCAATGACCTCATGTTGCGGGCTTTCTGTAGGATCTCCTCTTTCACTTTAAAATAATGTATCCTACAGATGACATCTCTCGGGTTGGTGGAGGATCCCCTAGGACGGAGAGCTCTGTGGGCTCGATCAATAAGTATGTTGTTAGTGGAGGGGGCACCCAGGATATGATTAAAGATCGTTTGGAGAACATCTTGTAAGTCCTCAGGACCAGTGGCTTCCGGCAGACCCTTGAGGCGAAGATTGTTTCGTCTTCCACGATTATCCAGATCTTCCATGTGTCTCTGCAAATCTCTGATGGCGTTAGCTTGCATTATAAAATTGGATTGGAGTTGGTACAAATCCAGTTTAGTGTGGTTCACTTCCACCTCTATGTCCTCCACTCTTTGAGTCAAGTGCTTGAAGTCATTGTGGAGCACCTGTATTTCAGATTTACAGGTATCTCTCACCTCTTGCGCTAGCAATCTGAAGTCCTTTTTAGTTGGGATATGCTTCATGCATTCACGCCAGGAAGTATAATCCGCATCATCCGCTTCCGATGGGGAGAGTTGGTCTGGGGACTGCTCGATCCCACTGTTTTGTGGAGGCTGAGCTTGGGCATGCATATCCTCACACTCGTCTGCATGTATTAACTCCAGAGGTCTGGTCAGGGGCCGGGATGCGGCTTAAAGGGGAGTGGGGCGGCCTGCACTAGAGTCCCTGTGTCTGGGAGTACATTGCGGCCTAGCCATCTGCTCTGGGGGGTCATCCCAAGTTTCATTAAATCTTACCCCCTCCACAGGTGTCGAGGGAGTCGCTTCTCTATCCCCTCTGTGTGTCCCGCGTCCAGGAGCAGGCAGGGGAGACTGTCTCGCAGAGGGAAGGTGGGGGAAGGTGATGTCATCATCCTTTGCCTTCCGAGCATCGAGGTCGGCCTCGTGTACAGGCCATTCACCCACCTCTCCCAGCGGCTCCGTGGCGATCTCCTGCGGCCGTCCACATGGCGTCAGAACCGCCTCCTCTTCCGGTGCCTTATAGCAAGATGACGGGGATCCCGATGGAGACTCCACTGACCCCGACTCCTGCGAGGACGGTGAGTATGAGAGCACGGGCCTGGCGTCTTTGTTTGTGCCCGGCGCCATCTTGCCTCGCGGTTCGTCTCCCTTCTTCCCCGAGTAGGCAAAGTATCCCTTTATGGAGGAGGAGGATTGGGACCCCTTGTAGGACTTAGATGGAGTCTTAGCAGACTTCTTGTTCTTTTGATTACATTTGTTTGAGTCACTGTTTTTTTATTTTTTTACTTTTTATATCTGATCATTGTTTTAGCTCGGCACATTTAGTTATTCAGGTGAATAATATTGAGAGCTCTGATTGTATAGTCTTTCGCCTCTCTCATTGGTATGAAGCCTGCTTGATCAGGATGAATAAAGGTAGTCATGAAGGGCAGGAGTTCATTGGCTGAAATTTTTTGTGAATATCTTCAAATTGAGATTTAACAAGGCGATCAGCCGGTAGTTAGAGCAACTATGTGGGTCGTTCCCTTTCTGATGGATAACGGGTTAAGTGGGCAGCAAGGATGACCCCAGTTGTTATTGTTTGATGGCAGTTTAGCATCCCCAGGTCCTTTGGGGTAGCTGATCTGTCAGTAAAACTGGGCGGAGCCAGCCGTGAGACCACAGCTGGCTCCGCCCAGCTGTCATTTGCAGGGAGAACGGCCAAAGCATATGCCTTCGGCTTGGCAGCCTATCGGTTCAACTGAACTGAAGGGCTCAGGCGGCCCAAGAGTAGTGATGAAATATTCCTTTAAATACCATGACTGGGGGTCCCCTTAACCTGCCTGTAAAGTGGCAAATCTGTACAATGAATAGAACATGCAACTGCTGCAGCAAAAATGACATTTCTGGTAGGAGTGTTAGGAGGGACCAAATTTTTATAAATAAGCATGGGGTTCCCCCCAAAAGTAATTCCAGACCCTTAAGGTCTGGTAGGAATATTTAGGAGGGACCCCATGTAAAAAAAAAAAAAAAAAGGGGTGGGGGGTTCCCCCTTAAGGTCCTTAAGGTCTGGTAATAATTTAAGGAGGAACCCCACCCCCAGAAATGGGGGGAAAAACATGGAGTCCACCCTAAAATTCCATACCTGACCCTTAATCCGAGCATAGGCCTGGCAGGGCCGGAAAGGGGGGGGGAATGAGCGAGCACCCCCCTCCCATACCAGGCCACATGCCCTCGGCACTGGGAGGGTGCTTTTCCAGAACTGCCCCTGGAAAAGCATCTTGTCCCAATGCCGATGGGGACAAGTGCCTCTTCCCCACAAGCCCTGGGGCATTGGTTGTGGGGGTGCGGGCAGGGGGCTTATTCACATCAGGGTACCCCTTTAATAAAGGGGCACCCAGATGCCGCCCCCCTTTGTGAATGAGTATGGGATACTTGTACCCCTACCCATTCACTACAGGGTTAAAAAAAAATTGTAAATAAAAAGTCCAGACTTTTGAAAAAATCCTTTATTTGGAAAAAAAATAAAAAATTGATCCACATATTTTTGACAAATCTTTTATTTGAATAATAGCCGAACAGTGTTCGGCTCACTTCACTTCTGATCGGTCATTCACTCGGCTGCCCTCGGCAGCTTAGTGAATAGACCCCCAAGTCTTTCCTCTGGGATATCTGGTGCTAACTCTTGAAACAGAGCCAGCGTTGTGGAGAACTTGTCGGTGATGTGTGCCCGGGAGTCCCCAGGTTGTATCGCCAGGATCGATTTTTGGTGTTCTCAATTTTAGAGAGGAGAGTGGCATTACCATCTTTAGTAAATCAATATCTCTGTGTAGGCAAAGGATTTAGTCTGTAAGGTCGTCATACTTATCTTCCAGGATGGCCATATACGTTGCCCAATCTCTTTAATCTCTTTTAGGAGATGATCGGTAATTTGTTTGGACGTGGTCTGAAGAGCACGTTGTAGCATCGCATCAAATTGTTTCAGAATTCCCGAGTGAGGTTGAGAAGTATTTACTGCATCTGCATGCTGGATGTCATCTTCCATGTCGTTGTCGGAGGCGGCGGGGGAGAAGGCCTCATGGGAAGAGGAAGCAAGAGCTGTAAACCTGGTAGACTTTTGGCGAGGGCTTTGAAGTACATGAAATCGTGAAATTATATTCCGCAAATATTTTCTGAGCAGAATAGGCTAGTTGAGTCCCCTTTAGAGATCAGCAACACGTTTGGTACCTTTTATAAATCACTCTATAATCTACACATGACAGCTGATCTTTCTGTACTCTCCCTCTGTTGAGAGGATGTCAGGGCCTATTTGAGGCACTCTGGCATCCCTTCCTTGTCGTTGGAAGTGAGGAATTCCTTGGAATGCCCTATTTGGTTGATGAGGCCCAGTTGGCTGTTGTATCCATGAAGGTAAGTAAAGCCCCTGGACCGGATGGCATCACTCACATGTCAGTTATCCCTAAATATCTCAACTATTGTTCAAATTATAGGCCCATTTCCTTACTCAACCTGGACATTAAAATTTTCATTAAGATAAAAATTTACCCGATTGCTTCCCCCATTTGGAGTTCTTAGTCCACCCTGACCAAGCTGGTTTCATCCCTTCTCGGGAAGTTAAGGACAATACGGTGAGAACTGTTAAAGTGATTCACTATGCCTGCACTTCTAACAGTCCCCTTCTACTCTTGAAGATGCTGAGAAAGCATTTGACAGAGTAGATTGGGATTTCATACATGAGACTCTCGCCCATGTTGCATTGGGTCCACATATGCGGATACATTCATTTTACTCTCACTCAACGGCAGCGGTTAAAGCCAATGGCATCCTTTCCAACATCTTTGATTTATCTAATCGTACCGGACAAGGATGCCCACTTTCTCTGCTTATTTTCGCCCTTACCATGGAACCCCTTTTATGTTTCATACTCAATTCTTTAAACATTCATGGTCTGACAACTTGCTCAGGTCAAAACAAAGTGGCGGCTTGTGCAGATTACCTCCTCTTTTACATCTCACAGCCGGACCTCTCACTTCCCTCATTGTTAGCTGAACTCTCCAAATTTGAACATTTGTCCAATTAAAAAATTAACTACTCTAAGTCTGAGGCTTTGAGTGTTTAGCTCTCGGGGCCACAATGGCTGCAGGCCAATTTCTCTTTTCGTTGGTTGTCCTCACATATTTGCTATTTAGGAACCAATATTCCAGCTGCACTTTCGAAAAATGTTGAATTGAGTTAAATTTCAAATCTCTTCTTCATACTTTCCAATCTGTTCTACAGTGTTGGTGTCACAGGGGCCACGTACCTGAGGTGAGACCGAAGTAGTGGGGAGGCCTCCCTTGCACCTCGGGTCCTTGAAGTCTCTGGAGATGGAGACAGAGACTTGGTGGATACCGAGTGGCACGGGTGCCAGGGGTGCGGAGCACCATGCAAGCCTTAGTCCGGGATCCGAGCCGAGGTCAAGTCCACTCTGGCAACGAAGTATACAAGGGTTAATCAGAAGAATGGTCGAGATCCAAGCCGGGGTCGGTTCCAATCTGCAGCTGAGTACAAAAGGGGCAAAGAAGTAGAATGGTCAAGGTACAAATCCGAGGTCAATGGCAGGCAGCAATCAAGAGTAGTCAAATAGGTTTCCAGGTCACAACAAGTTCAGACAGATCACACACCAGCACAGGAACAAGGGGGACTGAAGCTAATCCAGCAATTTGGCAGTGTCTGGGCTGGGCTTATATAGGGAAGTGATGATTGAAGTTTGAGGTCACTTCCTGTGCGCCTCCTGGGCATTTTCCCGCCTTTTTCCATCAGGTTGAGGTCACTTACCGTGCGCCTCCTGGGCATTTTCTTGCCTTTTTCCATCAGGTTGAGGTCACTTCCTGTGCGCCTCCTGGGCATTTTCCCGCCTTTTTCCATCAGGTCTTATGCGCATGCGCGGGTTGGCACACTGACAAGTCTTTGGCGCAGATTTCCTCTTGCAGCAACGCGCCAATAGTACATTATACAGCGCAACGCAGAATAACACCAGCTACAGAGGGCTACAAATCCCAGCAATAGAACATTATAGTATAATGTACTATTGCTGTGATTTGCTGTAGTCCTCTATAGCTGGTGCTATTCTGCGTTGCACCGTATAATCATTATACAGCACACTGCAGAATACCAGCAGCTACAGAGGACTACAAATCCCAGCAATAATAAATTCTACAGCGCAACGCAGAATAACACCAGCTACAGAGGACTACAAATCCCAGCAATAGAACATTATAGTATAATGCACTATTGCTGAGATTTGTTGCGTGGTGCTGCTGCCCTGAGGTCTGCAGGGCATTGCTGCTGCTGGCCTAAGGTCTGCAGGGCATTGGTGCTGCTGACCTGAGGTCTGCAGGGCATTGGTGCTGCTGCTCTGAGGTCTGCAGGTCATTGGTGCTGCTGCTCTGAGGTCTGCAGGTCATTGGTGCTGCTGCTCTGAGGTCTTCAGGGCATTGGTGCTGCTGGCCTGAAGTCTGCAGGGTATTGGTGCTGCTGCTCTGAGGTCTGCAGGGCATTGGTGCTGCTGGCCTGAAGTCTGCAGGGCATTGGTGCTGCTCTGAGATCTGGCATTCAAAGTATGCATTGGTGTTGGTCTGAGGTCAGCTGACAGTAACATCCTACAGGCCAGAGATTGCACAAATGAACCATGAAATAAAGACACAGGGATCACACTAAAAAGGTCCAGTTTACATGTAAATATGAACATGTTTTGTGTGTGCACCAGTTATTCAATTTGTTTTCCTTATAGTTGTGCTGCTACTGGCGAGGATAAACACATTAAAATAATTAGTGAGTTTAACTTACTATTAGCAGTACAGACATGAGTGAAAAAATGTAACTGTAACTAACACTAAAGTGTGCTATTTTTCACTGGCACTCGGTTGTACCATGGTTTCAAAAATGGCACTTGGTGTGTAAAAGGTTGCTGACCCCTGCTCTATATTATCCAAACATGATGGTGCTACCAGCCCACCCTACCCATATTCTGAAGTTGGCTCATAAGGCTTCAATCTCCAACTAAACCCAGGAAGCAGGATACAAACTACTTTCAGGTTGGTACATGACGCAGTCCGGTTCGCATCGAATCTATACCACAAGCTTTTCTCTGGGTTGGAGATGTGGGGGAACCTTACTCAACATTTTTGGGACTGTCCTCTATTGGCAAACTTCTGGAGCTCAGTGAATTCTTTCTGTCACAAACTGATGGGTCGATTTGAGTGTTGAGATACCGGTGATAACTTCTGATCCACCTCCTAAATGCAGCCAAGGCATGTATACCTCATGGAAGCAGACCACTCCAGCCTCCCTGCAACAATAGTTCTCCCGAATTCATGACATTCAACACATGGAAGATCTTACATCTTTCTTATATGAACAAGAGGAAAGATTCTCACAAACCTGATTTTACTGGTTTGATTTGCAGTACTCTGATGATTATCAAACTATGCTAGCAGGATCCTCCTCCTCTCCTCCCTGCAGGAGCCTCTCCCTGCGGAAATCGAGAAACCCTTCTCCCCCCCCCTACTTTTTCCTTTTCTCTTCTATATCTCTCCTTCCTCCTCTCCCACGTAGTCCCAGCCCTCTTCCTTCTAGTACTTTTTTCTCCCCCCCCCTAAATAAAATCTCAGGATGTAGTTTTATGGGCAACTGGACATGCTGGTGGTTTTCCCTAATGTTCCTCTCAATTATATTTGGCAGGTACTCTTGTATACGAAGTTTGAATATTATTCTATACTGATGGGTACCTTCAATAATTATTGTCTTTTAATTTCTTATTTGTATTCTTCTTCACGATATTATTGCTTTATATGTCTGTGTTTTCTTCTTTGTTGCACTAAGGCACCTTGTTGTGTATCAATAAAGCATAAAAAAAGTGAAACTGTGGTAAGGATATAGACATTTAAGCATTGAATAATAAAGACTAAAGACTCATCTCTTCAAGGAAGCCTATCCCACCTCGACCTAACCACTGAACCTTCACATTCTCAAATAATTCATCCCCTCACAGCTACCTCCTCATGTATCATTTCCCCCTCCTCTTTCAGATTGTAAGCCCTCAGGGGCAGGGCCCTCCTTACCATCTTGTCTTGAATTGTAATGTCTTCCTTATATTGTAAAGCGCTGCGCAAACTTTTACTATGTAATAGAATTCTTACCACACTTAGCTATCCCTGCTCCCTCTCACAGCAGTGAATTGGCAGCTTTTCAGCCTTTTAATGTAAATGCAGAGTACCTGTTATTTACCTTCTTGTTCTAGGTTGAATATCCTAGGCAACAAGCAAATGAGGTCACTGACTTCTGTAGCTGCAGGAATTCACAGCAGAAGCACTGATTCTGGTTCTAGTTGAATTCTTACCACACTTAGCTATCCCTGCTCCCTCTCACAGCAGTGAATTGGCAGCTTTTCAGCCTTTTAATGTAAATGCAGAGTACCTGTTATTTACCTTCTTGTTCTAGTTTTTGAACTAATTTAGTTAGTGAAGTACTCATTTACTAAAAAGCAATAGATTTGAAGCTAATGTGCAGTTAAAACAATCTTCCCCATGCACTGCACATGTCCCCACCCAATAGCCTTTTACATTTTTAAATCTAACTAAACGCATTAACTATTTACATTTACATAAAACCATTGTCACAAAACAGACTGGGTCCAAATTTTTCTAATCTGTAACGTGGGAGGGCAATGCCCATGTTGCTTCATTATGATGTGGATGATGCCCATTGCCTGCCAGAAGTGTTCACCCTATGCCCCTTCACAGTGCCCCTAAAAAGTCCACACAGGGTCCTGAAGTCTTCCAGTTGGTATGTGATGATGCCACAATGTAAGGGACAGCAACAAGATGGGTCTACTGGCCTAGAACTCAGCCTCTATTCACTACTCTCCAGTACCTGAAAGAGGCACCATGCATCATCACATCACAGGAAATGTAAGTTAGTAAAAGAGGGTTTTAGAAGCGTTGTTAACTAATGAATGGCTAGGAGCAGGTCTGTGTGGGACGGGGGGCACTGCTTTTATAAATTATATGTACTTATACATAACAAATACATGTATGGGGTACAGAGGTAAAGTATTTTATATATGGATTGCACAGCCCCCCTGAGACCCTGCAGACCTCGCAGAGCTCACCACAGATCCTGCAAAGCCCCCTTGGGACCCAGCAAAGCCCCCCGCAGATCAGGATCTCAGGGGGCTCTGCAGGATCTGTGATGGGCTTTGCAGGCTGCAGAGCCTGCTATGAATCCTGAAAATCCTCCCTGAGGAATCCTCCCGGCAAAGCCCCCCAAAGATCCTGCAAAGCCCCCTGAGACCCGACAAAGCCCCACACAGATCCTCCAGCATCTCAGGGGGGTTGTGCAGGATCTGTGGTGGGCTTTTCAGGCTGCACAGCCCCCTATGAATCCTGCAAAGCCGCCCTGAGACCCGGCAAAGCCCCCCACAGATCCTGCAAAGCCCCCTGAGACCCGACAAAGCCCCCCACAGATCCTGCAGCATCTCAGGGGGGTTGTCCAGGATCCTTAGTGGAATCTCCAGCTCGAGGCAAACGCCTTGTTTGCCTCGCGGCAGATACGCCCCTGAGTGCAGGGGTCAGAGTATGATACATATGGAGTGCAAAAGTCAGAGTACAGAGACTGTTGGGCCAGGAGTGTGTTATGAGCACACACAGTTACATGCACACACACATGCACGTGCACACACACATGCACGCATGCACGCACACACACAGTATATGTATACACACATACATATGCACACACTCAGATATACACATATACAACACACTCAGATACATACATACACATTTACA
The DNA here is from genome assembly GCF_000935625.1 of Nanorana parkeri. Classification (NCBI taxonomy): domain Eukaryota; kingdom Metazoa; phylum Chordata; class Amphibia; order Anura; family Dicroglossidae; genus Nanorana; species Nanorana parkeri. The sequence goes on along the minus strand of NW_017308438.1, from coordinate 36,945 downwards.
AACACATAGATACGTTCCTGCACCCTCTTGATCTTCACTCATCTCCCTTTGCTGGTCGACAGGAAAGTGTGAGAAGCGGTGCTGAGGAGGAGGTGGGGACAGATGGACTATGCCCTATCTATGGCTGCCCCTTCACACTCTGTACAGAAGGCTGGGAATGCCCTGAAGCAACATGTCAGGCAGCCCCAGCAGTGATCTCAGCTGAACTTTGATACAAACAAGTGGGACAATTGTACTAATGCAGAGGGTGTCAGGCAGATATAGTGCACTGCCAACATGCCTCTCTGCCTTACCTGATGCTAGGAGGTGCCACCTGAGACAAAAGTCTTAGGTTACCTTATTATAAGGATGGCCCTGCATACACCTATATAAAGGGTGCAACATTCTAAGGTAAAATACAGCGGTTAATAATATGTATCATAAGAGGTATGTAACATATAACACATCATACAGTGTACAGCAGTCAGGAGTGTGTAATGTATGAGGTATATTACAAAAACCTTACTGCTGCACCTTGTATTATGTGCCATATGTGTCCCCCAGTAAATCTTCTTCCTTCTCCAGCAAAAATCTCCCCTGCCTTATACAACACCCTTAAAAGTAAATATACCCCCTATATCTATAGCTCTCACCTTTGCACCCAGAAACCCCTCCTCCTCCACAGGTCTCACTTCTGTGTCGCCCCCCTCTTACCCACAGCTCTCACGTCTGAAACCCACTCCCCCATTTTAGACAGCACTGAAACCTGGAAGATAAGTATGAGTAAAATACATAAGGAATATGCGCCTGCGCTCTGGCACCGGCTGGGCGTACACTTAGGTTGCTTCCTCTGATCTCTATTGAGACAGACTATGGAGCACGGCGATCCAACATTTTTTCTTTGAACGCAAACTTTTCCTCACTCTGCACCCCGCACATCAGTGTGGTTCGCCTTATCATCCGGTATGAGCTATTTTGGTTACTGTTTTAGCTTTTATGTACAGAGGAAGAAAAAGTCCTCAATCTGGGTCTAAAATATGCTCCAATAAATAATTTGAACAAATTTGATACATTTATTGATGTTCAACAATTTATCAGGAAAATTAATATGAAAAAGTATTATTCCTCCCCCTAGAGGTACCTAAGAATAATAATAATCTCCCGACTAATAGAACATATATATACACCTCCCTGAAAAATCCATCCATCTTCAATCCTAAACCATTGGCCAACCATTTTGTGGAGGTATTTAAACATCTTGTAGAAGAGGATTTAAAAACCCTGGAATTTAAGAATGCTCAAAACAAGGCCTTTAATAATAAAGGGATTCAATTATTACAACAGAGGAAGGATGTGGTGGTTAGACCTGCTGATATAGGCGGAGGGGTAATCATTATGGACAAAGAGTATTATGTGAAAGAGATGGAAAATATTATACATACTGTGGCAGTGTAAGCCAATGCCATGGTGTAGTATGGCAACTTTGGCACCCAGGACTCTCAGCCAAAGGGGCTGAGAGGGTCCAGACTGTGAAACATGTTATAAGGAAGAGCCTGGCTTTTCAGGTTCATCCATGTTTTCCTAATTGTAGCTGGGATCTGGAGCTCTGGAGATTTCGTAGAGCTCTGGGTGGGATGAGATCTCCAGTCCTGGGGCCAGGTGTTGCCAATGACCAGCTTGGGCTGATCAGGTGACTGAGAGCAGCCTCATTAGGAAGCCAGCCTAGTGCTGAGAGGAGTATTGGAGTTGTGTGGGTGCAGGAATCACAGAGCCACAGCAGACTCAGGTGCGTGTGGGACACGTGGAACAGCCGGGGAAGGCTGGGAGAGGTCGGGAAGGCCGGTGACCCTAGGACCGCTGGGACACACTGCTGAGAGAGCATAGTGAGGGCTCATGAGGAAAGCTACTGAGCGATATAAAGGACTGTCTTATGTTGCTGCTGCAAGCTATATTGTGTTTGCTCTTTTAATAAACTGTGTTTTCCTTGACATACCTGGACTGCAATGGAGTGTCCTTGTAACAAGGACACTCCACTGTAGTCCAGGTATGTCAAGGAAAACGCCGTTTATTGAAAGGGCAAACACAAAATAGCTTGCGTTGCAAGGGAAGCCTCCTCACCCATCCAGTCTCCCAGACCAGGTACGTGATAGTACAAACCAGCCATGTCTGAGACTGACAGAAGTCCTTCTGCCTTGGAGTCCCTGTGCCAACAAGTGGCCTCTGTGACTCAGGCTTTGAAGGAGTTGCAGGAAGGATACTTTCAGCTGGAAGGAAGAATGACTGCCATGACCAATGCCTCCTTATTGGCTCCGGGACCACCCCCAGCAGCTGAGTTGATTCCGGCCCCAAACCAGGCCTCAGGACCACAGGTGCCCGAACCTCGGGTACCCATCCCAGAATGCTTCTCAGGAGATCGCCCCGGGCTTTCCGGAATGCCTGCCGGTTGTTTTTTGCACTTCAGCCAAGGACCTTCTCTTCAGAGACTGTTAAAGTTGGATTTGTGATCTCCCTACTTACAGGGGAACCCCAGTCATGGGCTCATCAGCTTCTGGAGGGGGAAAGCCCTATACTGAACTCTCTTAGCACTTTGTTCGATGCCATGGCCTTGCTCTATGATGACCACCAACGTACCACCACAGCAGAGTCTGTGCTCAGCTCCCTTCTCCAAGGACGTCGTCCTGTTGAGGATTATGTGGCGGAATTCCGTAAATGGGGAGCTGACACGGCCTGGAATGATGCCGCTCTTAAACATCAGTTCCGCCTAGGGTTGTCCGAGACCCTCACCCTACCTGAAACCCTGGAAGAGTTGATTCAACTATCGATACAAGTCGATCATAGAATCAGGGAAAGGTGGAAGGAGCGGACTGGGACTGTTCGACCAACCTGGATGATCCCCAAAGCTCCTATGGCTCCTCACTTTCGGGCCGTGGAACGTAAAGTCACTTCACCTATACCCGAGACCGAACCCATGCAATTGGGTATGGTAAATACCCCTTTATCCCCAGAAGAGCATCAACGCCGTCGGCAGAATGGGTTATGCCTGTACTGTGGAGGATCGGGGCACCTCTTAAATGGATGTCCAATTCATCCCCGTAAGTCCGCTTCCACTGTTTATTTGCCTTGCAATAAGAATAGACTGTCACACCTTATCCTTGATCTATTCCTACAGATGCCGGGAAAGACCATCCAAGTCGCAGCAATAATTGACTCGGGAGCTTGTCGCTGTTTCATGGACTATCTTTTTGCCTGCATGCACCAAATTTCTCATTGAGCACCAAGGCCCAGCCTTTGACCATACAGCTGGCGGACGGATCCCCACCAAGTTCTGGTCCTATTACCCAGGAGACCTACACATCACACTCCCATACGGAATATTTACGAATGGATGTTATCTCATGCCCGATGTTCCCAGTCATTCTGGGATTGCCATGGCTACAGACACATGAGCCCGCTATAAACTGAAACGCGGGAACTTTAGCCTTTCCTTCTCAGTACTGCCTCCAACACTGCTTCAGTCCATCCCCCTGCCTTGTCTTAGAGCCGGAAGATTCAGAGCTTGCCAGATCCGTCCCTCCTACATATCACAGCTTCCTGGATATGTTTGACAAAAAAGGTGCCGATGCTTTACCCCCTCATCGGCCTTATGACTGTCCGATTGAGTTATTGCCTGGCGCTGCCATTCCGTTTGGTCGGATCTATCCATTGTCAGAACCCGAACTTGAGACCCTTCGGAAATACATAAAGGAGAATCTCGCCAAGGGATTTATCAGACCTTCTACCTCGCCAGCAGGAGCAGGCCTCTTTTTTGTTGAAAACCGAGATCATTCCCTTTGGCCGTGCATAGATCATCGGGACCTTAATAAAATAACAGTCAAGAATAGGTACCCACTGCCCCTGGTTCCTGAGCTCTTCCAACACTTCAGAAAGGCCAAAGTTTTCTCCAAATTGGATCTCCGAGGGGCCTATAACCTGGTGCCAATCCGAGAGGGAGACGAGTGGAAAACCGCTTTCCGTACCCGATTCGGGCACTATGAATATCTTGTGATGCCTTTCGGACTCTGCAATGCTCCTGCTACTTTCCAACACTTCGTCAACGACATCTTTAGAGACTTCCTCGATCATTTCACGATTGTCTATCTGGATGACATCCTTGTGTTTTCACCTTCCCTCGAGAGCCACAGGGAGCAAATGAGTGAAGTGTTGTCCCACCTATGGATCCACCAGTTGTATGCCAAACCTGAAAAATGTGAGTTCGAGAAAGACTCCATCCAGTTTTTGGGATTAATCATCTCTACCAAGGGCATTGCCATGGATCCCAAGAAAGTGAGAGCTGTATTGGATTGGCCAGTGCCTAGGGATCGTAAAGGCGTCCAAAGATTTGTAGGATTTGCCAATTTCTACAGGAGATTCATTAAGGAGTTCTCTGCCATCATCGCCCCAATCACGCAGCTCACCCAACAGGATGCCCAGTTTGCCTGGACTGCAAAGGCACAGGATGCCTTCATCACGCTTAAGGCCCCCTTAACATCAGCTCCTATACTAAGACACCCAGAACCAACCTTGCCCTTTGTTCTAGAAGTGGATGCTTCGGAGACTGCAGTAGTAGCAATACTGTCTCAATGCCCCACGGACACCACCCTACTGCATCCTGTGGTGTACTTCTCCCGTAAACTCTCCCCAACGGAGACAAATTATGATGTTGGAGATCGTGAATTGTTAGCCATTAAACTTGCATTAGAGGAATGGCTATACCTCCTTGAGGAAGACCCTACTTCCGGTCCTCGTTTACACAGACCACAAAAACCTTGAATACCTGAGATCGGCCAAACTCTTCAGACCCAGACAAGCCCGATGGGCCCTCTTCTTCTCCCACTTCACACTTCATATCAAACGGAAAACTAGATGCACTCTCCAGGATGTACCCCATGTCAGAAGTCCAGACCTCCCTGGACCCAGTACTCCCAGCTCACAATTTCCTCCTGATGAATGGGGATTTCCTCTCAAAACTCAGAGACGCGTCCTCCCACGAACTCAGATTACCCGAAATTACGTTACAGAGACAGAATGGACTACTTTTTCCTGATCATGCCATTTTTGTACCCCCACAGTTAAGACATGAAGTCTTCCGGGTATGTCACGACAATCGTCTGGCTGGCCACTTCAGTTCCGCAAAGACTTTCGATCTGATTCGTAGGACTTTTTGGTGGCCTACCCTGAGAAAAGATTGCCTTTCCTATGTGAGGTCGTGCACAGTCTGCGCAAGAAGTAAAACCAAGAGGACTAGACCTTGGGGATTGCTACACCCACTTCCCATTCCATCCCGACCCTGGAAGATGCTCAGCATGAATTTTATTGTCGATCTTCCCCCTCTGATGACTACATGTCCATCTTCGTTGTGGTAGATCGCTTTACCAAAATGGCCCATTTTGTACCCATGGTTGGTACCCCATCGGCCCCTGAGACTGCCCGCACTTTCATTCGTGAAATCATCCGTCTCCATGGACGGCACGGACAACACTGTGTCTGATCGGGGGGTCCAGTTTACCTCCAAATTCTGCAAGGAATTGTGCACCTCCCTGGGAATTGAGTCTCGGTACTCATCGGCTTATCATCCTCAAACTAAGACTGAACGAACGAATCAGACCTTAGAACAGCATTTGCAATGCTTCTCCTCCTTCACCCAGGTTGATTGGGCTTCGCTCCTTCCTTGTGCGGAATTCGCATACAACAACGCTGTACATTCGGCCACGGGGCAGACTCTGTTCTTCGCCAACTTCGGATTCCATCCATTCTTTTCACCTGTCCTGCCTGCAAATACTTATCTACCGTCCATCCAAGAGAGAGTCTAGTCCCTCCACTCCAACCTTGACCTACTTAAGAAAACCCTCAAAAAGGCCCAGGACGTCACCAAGACATATAGTGACCGGAGACGAAAGGGCAACCTAGATTTACAACCCGGTGACAAGGTCTGGTTGTCCACCCTTAACCTGAAACTCGCCTGCCCTTAAGCTTTCTCCTCGCTTCATTGGCCCCTTTTCTGTCCTTTGGTTCATCAATCCGGTGGCCTACGAGCTCCGTCTACCTGCATCCTATAGGATCCATCCTGTGTTCCATGTGGCTCTCCTGAAGCCTGTGGTCCCGAACACTTTTGGTGACCGGGGGGGTTATGGGCCTCCGACTCCCCTTATGGTCGATGGTGTGGAGGAGTACGAGGTAGAGGCCATTCTGGATTGTCAAGGGACGGGTCCGTCCTGACGGTTCCTCATTAAATGGAAGGGGTATGGGCCTGAGGAGAACTCCTGGGAACCTGTGGCCAAAACCATGCTCTGGACCTGGTTCGGCGGTATCTGCAGGCACTCCCTGATCGTCGTGCCCGAGTTGGCATCCGGAGGCTGCCCATCGGAGGGGGGCACTGTAAGCAACTTGCCCATTCCACGCATGCGCCATGTCCCGCTAGGAGGGTATTCCCCACGGAAAGACGCGCCGTATGGTGCACCGGAAGTGACGCGCATACGGCACGAGTTTCAAGAAAAACACGCCAAAGGCGCACAGGAAGTGACGTACATGATTGGCCCATTTTCCTATATAAACAGGATCAGCATGTCACTTAGTTGCTGGATTGTCTTTTCAGCTCCTGTCTGTGTATTGTATCCTGTTCCCTGCCTTGTCTTGAAGATCATCGATTACCTGGATTTTTACCTGTTTCTGCCTCAACTACTTTCCTCGATTGCTGCCTGCCTTTTTGACCTCGGACTGTTTATTGGATTCTTCTTCTTCTTCTTCATATTCCCTCGGTACTGCATCTGACCTCCCGGCTTGTAAGAGACTTACCGGGTTCCGTCCCGGGATCGCGATCCGCGACCGCGCATGCGCACAGCGGGCCCGGCTCTCTCCACTTGGCGCACGCGCACCTCGGGCATCGGCTCCCCTTGGCGCAGGCGCAACAGGCTTTTTAAGTTGAGGCCAAACAAATCTTCGGCGTCCTACTGTTTGCAACAGTGAACGCCGAAGATTCACGCTCTGCAACCGCAGACCGTACAGGCGGACCAAGAGCAGCATTGCCTCAGCACACCAGTGTGGGCTAACCCCACAGAAACAGAGCACCTCTCAGCCATTTCCACCCAAACCTTGAGGAGTGATCTAGGAGCCAAGTAACACTCAGCCACAGGAGACCATAGGAGGGATTCAGATAGAGGCTCCTAAACCGCAAGTATCTGGGCTAGACTGCCATTAACTCTGATCATTGGGAATTGCATATCTTGATTAGTCAAATCGTATATAACTATTATAGTGTGTGATTTAGGACTGTTATATCGAGTCTACCACCTACTGATGATATACTGGACATGTATGTGATATCCTAAGACAACATCTTTATTCATCTAAATCATTACATATCTGCTTCCTAAAATCCTTATGTGTGTTGCCCACTAAGCCATAGCAAGTGTAGTACCAGAGCTCACCATTGGGTGTCACTCTCACGCATTAACCCCATCAATTCTAGCTCATAGTTACTACTTAAATTCAAACCCACGGTCAGACATGATGTAAAGGTCTTGAACTCTTATCTAAAAGTGCTGAAGGGACCACTTGCTGACCTGACCGTGAGATCCCCACTCCGCAGTTGTGATCCTAAGCCTGCGCAGCAGAGTTGTTACACGGCTTCTGACCTCGGCTTGCCTTGACTACGATATATGGATTAGCCTTCTCCTTGCACGGTTTCACGACCACTGGCACTCGTGCCACTCAGTGTCTGACTGACCTCTGTCATCATCCTCAAAGGCCATAAGACACGAGGTGCAAGTAAAGCCTCCTCACCCATCCAGTCTTCCAGACCAGGTATGTGATCAGGAGCTTATAACAAAAGGGAGAAGGAGTACTTAATACCCTCAGCGAGTCGAACCCCGATTATGTATTTTTTACCTAAAATACATAAAAATATGGAAGCCCCCCCAGGCAGACCAATAGTTAGTGGGATAAATTCCCTAACTGCCATATTTGGAGAATACATAGATTGGCACCTACAACCACTAGTGAATAAAACCAATGCCTTCCTGAAGGACAGTAAGGACATCTTAAACATCCTGAAGGGCATTGAAGTAAGCGAGAATACCTTGCTGTCCACCATTGATGTGGCTTCACTCTATACTGTGATCCCACACAATGGTGGAGTGGAAGCGGTGAGATGGGCGTTCAACCATTTTTCCGATTATAAAGATGAGCAGAAAGAGTTTATTGTGAAATGCCTATGGTTTGCCATGTCCAAAAACTTTTTTTGGTATGGTAGTGAATACTCTCTCTAAAAGAAGGGGGTGGCTATGGGCCCAAAATTTGTCTAGCCAACTTATGTATGTCCAAATGGGAGGAAGACTATATCTTTGGGAAAGGCGTTCCGAACATTAAACTATGGAAACGCTTCATAGATGATATTATAGTCATCTGGGAAGGGGATGTGCATTCACTTCAGTTATAATTTGGAATCACTCAACTGCAATTAATATAATCTCTCCTTCACTAATAACATCAGTGCTACTAATATTCAATTTCTCGATTTGGACATTTCAAAGAATGGGAAGAAATTTGATGCTAAAACTTACTTTAAGCCAACTGACAGAAATGGTTACATTCCTGTCTTCAGTTGTCACCACCCCACCTGACTTAAAGGGATTCCTAAGGGTCAACTGACCCGGATTAGGCGGAACTGTACAAAAGAAGAAGATTTCTGCGAACAATCCGAGCTCCTGATGGAGAAATTCAAAGAAAAAGGATATAGAGCCAATGTTTTAAATAGGCTGATGTCCAGAAGAAAGATAGGCTAAGACTACTAGGGCCAGCAACTAGATCTAAAGTGCCCCCCCCCCCTCTAGCCTTTATCACCAATTATTCAGCCCAATACAAACAAGTTGAGTCGATTTTTTAAAAACACTGGCACTTACTGAAGAGGGATAAAACTTTGGGCCCAATTTTCCCCAATAAGCCAAAAATAGTGTATAGAAGGGCACCCAATCTTAAAACCAAACTGGCCAAAAATGTACTCGACCCACCAAAGAAGAAAGTCACCCTCTTTGATGGTATAGGATTTTATCCATGTAAGTACTGCATTAGTTGCAAAACAGTTTGTGACTTCCTTACTGGAATGTCCATGTGGACTACAATACATTGCTAGAACCACCAGACAACTTAAGAAAAGGCTTGAAGAGCATATCAATAACATAAAAAAAAGGTTTTATTAATCGTAGTCTTTCAAGGCATTTAAACATTTTTCACAACTGTGATCCGAAGCATTTAAAAATTGTGGGTGTCGACAGAGTTGAGAAACACTGGGGATGCACTAACCTCACCAGGAAAGTTTCTCAGAAGGAATCGAAGTGGATATTCACATTATACACAATGACCCCTAAAGGATTGAATGTTGTCTTTGATTTAAACTGCTTTCTGAGTAACAAATAGGGTTTTGATAGCAATAATTACATTATTTTGGTAGGGTTTTAATCATTAATTTTTTTTTTCCAAACAATTTTTTATTGGATGTTCATGCATTACATTAAATAGCATAGCAAAAGTAAACATACAAACATTTATAACGATACAAAGTTTGTCAGCATCTTAATGCAGAGACTTGCGTTACACAATATCTCGGTTAGGTCTAGAGGGTTCAGGTAGAGTCTTCTCCGCATCAGCGACAGTGGTGGAGCATCCGTGGTATTGGTTACTTGTATAACCACCCTCGAAAACAGTAACATCCAAACAAAACATCAAAACAAAAACCCAAACAAAGGTATGCTCCATACACATATATATAATGTCGATATCTAAGGTACCCATTAATGGGGTAGAACACCCCGGGAGTCATCTATGTCCACTAAAGTCATCCTATGAAAGGGCTATTTAAAATTCCATTGCTTTCGGGTAGCAACTGCCCAAGAAAAAAGAGAGTCACCCTAACCCCCTCCCGATCCTTTGAAAGGGGGACAAAATACTTTTTTGGGTCGAGAGTGGGAATGCATATTCAACGAATGGGAGCCAACTCTTGAAAAAGGTCTTAATGTTATTGTTCTCTTCCAGATGTAATTCTGCCTCCAGTTTGTCCAGGTGAAATAGTTTCACTAAGTCCTCCCTTAACCCATGTACAGTGGGGGCGTGTGGAGAGAGCCACTCTCTCATGATGCTCCTTTTGGCCGCCAAAAAGGCGGTACCAATCCATTGTTTAGCGTATCTACCCAATGAAACAGATGATGTTGTCTGGACCTCCCAATAGTTAAATATTAGTAGTAAGGCGTCCAACGGTATTTTCTGTCCCACTACCACGGATACCAGCTCCAACACTTGTGTCCAATACCTTTGGATGTCAGGGCATGACCAGAGACAGTGGAATAGAGGCGCTGCCGGTAGTTTACATTTGGGGCAGTAGTTCAAAAGGGTAATGTTACGACTCTGTTGGGGTGGTCTCTGGAAGGCACAATATGCACTGTGGATGATTTTGAACTGGGTTTCTCTCCACTGTTCATTGGTCATTGCTCTGCATAGTGAACGGTAGCCTGTAAGAATCTTTTCAACTATATTATCTGTGGGGACGTTTTCAGTCCATTTGGCCAAGTTGGACGAGTCTAAGGAGGGAATTGAGGCATGTCTCAGGTGTGAGTAAATGTCTGTGATAGTGACCTTGGCGGTTGGGATGATCCTATCTGAGAGAGATGAATGTAAACAATTAGTGCTCAAGGGGCTCAACTTCCTGATGTGGGCAATGACCTGCATATAGTGTAGGAAATCGGTGGTGGGGGTCCTGTACTTGTCGCTGAGTTCTGTAAATGTCAATAGGGTGATCCCTCTCTGTTCCCAGCGTGAGAAAACGAAATGGTCCTCCCCCTGAGGGAAAGAGGGGTTACCTTTTATGGGCAAGTGACCAGTAAGACGGGGGTTTAACTCGCACGGCGCCCTTGTTGCCATGGCGCCCTGTGCGGCCGCACTGCTCGCACACCCCTAAGGCCGGCCCTGAACGTACTCGTGTAGGAGTGGTAGAGAAGGGGCAGTGGAGAACGGCAGAAAGTGCCCATGGGCGTACCATTGCGGATTCCAAGGAGAAATTAGAGTACTGTGAGGAGGAGCGTATCCATCTAGAGCGTGACGAAGTAGACAACTCAAATTGTAAAGTCTAATGTTTGGGAAGGCCATTCCCCCACTATCCCTGGGCAGGAGAAGTTTTTTCATGGATATCCTTGCCTTTCTACCCTGCCAAATGAATGTGGTGAAGTGTATATTAAGTGTTTGTATGTCCTTATGTTTTAGAAGTATGGGTAGAGTCTGCATGGGATATAACAGTCTGGCAAATGGGATCATTTTAATTAGATGTATTCTGCCAAATAGGAAGAGAGGGAGATTCCTCCACAGGAGTAGATCCTTGCGTATTTTTTCGAATAGAGGAGGGAAATTAAGGTTATACAGGGAGGAGGAGGTTTTGCCAATCTTGAGTCCCAAGTATGTGATGGAGTTTTTTGAAACTGTAAAAGTTTGAATAGTGCTCAGGTATTCAGCTGCCCTAGAGGTGAGGGGGAGAATTACAGTCTTGGAGATATTAATGTGTAGGCCAGAGAACGAGCTAAATTGTGTGAAGGCTTTCTGTAGTTTGGGGAGATCGCCTTCTGGGTTAGATGAAAACATGACTATATCATCGGCAAAGAGCATTATTTTAAGTTGGGTGTCGTGTAGCGTTATCCCAGATATATCCGATATATTCTGGAAGAACAGGGATAGAGGTTCCAAGGTGATATTGAACAACAGAGGTGAGAGCGAGCATCCCTATCTAGTGCCTCGGAGCAGTGGGAATTTTGTGGATATGAAGCCAGGGGTACTCACCCGAGCACATGGAGAGGTATACAGAGCCCTGACAAAAGACTGAAGCCTGCCAAGGAGTCCCATCCCCTCCATAACTCTAAATACCCAAGGAATCTGGATGCTGTCAAAAGCTTTCTCCGCATCTATAAAGATAAGAGACATGGGGGAAGACGGGTGGTCCCTGGCATGATCCAGTACAGTTAGCAGTTTACGGATATTGATTACGGCCGACCGGTTTTTGACAAAACCCAACTGAGCAGGGGAAATCAATTGTGGTAATATTGTTGCTAATCTATTGGCTACAATTTTAGACATGAATTTGGCATCACAATTTATCAAAGATATGGGTTTGTACGAGTTGGGTTGAGTAAGATCTTTCCCTTTCTTAGGCAATACTTTGATATAGGCTTCAGTGCCCGTTGGTAGATAATCACCTCCTGACCACATAGTACTAAAAACATTGTGCAGCACAGGAGTCAGATCCTCCTGGAGCATTTTGTAAAATTTGTTTGTTAGACCATCTGGTCCTGGTGATTTGCCATTCGAAGAGGTCTTGACCACCCGAGCTATCTCTTCCACTGATATGTCCGCGTTTAGTATCTCTAGGTCTGCCTCCTTTAATCTAGGGAGAGAAATGGAGTCTAGAAAACTGTGTCCCACCTCCATGTCTATAGGGGACGCCGAATATAACGCCTTATAAACATTTTCCAGGATCGTGTTTATGTGTTTGGGGTCTGCTGTGAGAACTCCTTCGGTGGAAGCCAGAGCGGATATATGGGCCTTCGGGGTATGCGGTCTAGTCAGATTTGCCAACAACCTCCCCGCTTTATTCCCAAATTTGTGCATGCGCAGTTGGAATTGGGACTGTAAGTAGAGATGTTGTTGATTAGTCCACCACGTAAAGTCCGCTTTCGCCTTTTGCCATGCTTCCCTACGTATCGGTGTGGGGTCAGCTGAGTAGGCCTGTTGAGATAAGCGTAAATCCCGGCTGGTGCGATTAAATTGAGATTTGGCCTGTTTTTTTTTTTTGCTGCTACATAGGACATAATTTTGCCCCGTAGGTAAGCTTTACCCGCTTCCCAGTATAGATTAGGCGTACTAGCATGTTCTCTATAATAAGAAGCATAGTCTTGCCATGCTGACTTCAGCATGGATTTAAAGGAGGCATCTGCCACCAGGTGGGATGGGAACCTCCATATGATAGCTTCACCTCTCGGAAGAGAGGATTGCAACTCAAGCAATAGGGGAGCGTGGTCAGATAAGGCTATAGGGAGCAGTTGGGTATCGCCCACCGTGGCGTCTACGGGGCCGGACATCAGGAAATAGTCTATTCTAGCAAACGTGTTGTGGACTGCAGAAAAATGAGTGTATTCCCGCTCAATCGGGTTTCTTATCCTCCACACATCTACCAAATGCAAGGATTCAATCATCTCTGCCAATAGTGTCGGTTTGGGTTTTGTCGGGTCACGGTCCCTGGGGATCCCGAGATCCCCGATCTATTCTCACCCGTCACCATGACAGAATTAAAATCCCCTCCCAAGATCTTGTTAGGATTATCATCACGCATGATCCATGAGATGGTCTCCTGGAAATACTGAGCCGTTGGTGAATTTGGGAAGTAAAAATTATAAAGTGAGTAGGTTTTATTGTGGACAGTGATACGAACCTTCGGGGTCATTCTCCACATGAACGATTTTGTAGGGAAAATTTTTGTGGAACAGGATGGCTACTCCCGCTCTCCTTCCTATAGATGGGGAGCTGATGACTTCCCCCACCCAGAATTTCCACATCCTATCTATGTCAGTTTGTGAGAGATGTGTTTCCTGCAATAACACAATATCAGGCTTCAACTTTTTCAGGTACCGGAGGATTTTTATGCGTTTGGCAGGTGACCGCAGGCCGTTTATGTTCCAGGAGACCACTCTCATAGCCATTTAAAAAGGGGACATATAGGTGCAGCAAGATAAATACAGTACAAAAGAGTTATATATGAACAGTTATTATCAGCATTCAGATCAATATTGGCATCAATCTTAATACTCCATCGAGCAGCATCATAAGCTTGTGATAATGAAGTATCAAAAGCTGTAGATGATGATGATGGTGAGGGGAGAACATGTCCATAGATATCGTTAATGAGGTGTAAAAACCGTGTAAGATCGTACATCGACTTTGTATGGGTAAACCAAAAAACCAGTCCGAGGTCAACCGGACCCAGACAGAAATCCAAAAACAATAAGAAAAAATAATAAAAAACAAATTTCAAGGTCATAACTTGGGACTTCTCTTTTTTCCTGAGGAGCATGGCAGGGACAGTATCAGCTCCGCTAAGCCAGGGGAACGGCTCCAATGCGCAACCGTGGACTGTTCCTCGGCCAGGAGGTCCTGAAGCAAGTCGCCCGAGGCACTTAGGGCTCATGGCCTATGATTCCCCCTGCATAAGGTGTTAAATGGGGGAGAGGCGGAAAGAGCTCACCTTGGCCTGGAAAACGTATCGGGCATGACTGTGATTCCAAATGACGATCCGTACCTCATGGTGAGTCCGAGGGGGTCATTGGGAGGCGAGGTAACGACTTCTTTGCCGGTGTAGACTGGCGATGTTGGCGTAGAGGAGTATGACTTCCATGAGGGGTGTTGGGGTCCATCATCCGATGAATATATGCGTTCGCCTCCACTGGATCCGGGAACGATTGTTGAGAACCATCTGGTGCCTGAAATCGAAGAGTGGCCGGGTACGCCAGGGTGAATTTCACCTTCTTCTGGAAGAGCTCCGTGCAGACGCCACTAAAGGCCTTGCGCTTCTTGGAGGCCTCAGCCGAGTAGTCCGCAAACAGAAGTAGACGGTGGTCGTCCAGGGTAAGGCCTCTGTTGGCGCGGAATGCTTGCAGGACCGCCATTCGGTCAGTATAGTCCAGGTAACGGACAATGACCGTGCGTGGTGACTTCCTTGCCGGATTTGCTGGACCCACTCTATGAGCCCGTTCCACCCTGCAAGGCATATGGATCCCGAGGAGGTCAGGGATATTATGGGCGCATATGATCGCTAGGGATGAAGGGCGATAGGATTCCGGGAGGTCGATAATGCGCACATTGTTCCAGTGGGAACGATTTTCGAGGTCCTCCACCCTGCACATCAGATGTTGAATGGAGCGTTGGGCGGAATCCATCTGGGTGGCCGCAGATTCGCTCCCATCCTCCAGCTGAGCAATTCGGTTTTCGGCCTCAGAAAGCCTCTGTGCCTGCTGAAGTAATTCTGCGCGTAGGGCTTGGATGCCTTTGTTCACCGCCTTAGTCACCGCTTCCTGGATGGTGGGACGTAGAAGTTTGGCGACTTCTGCTGCGATCATGCCATGTTCAGAGATAAGCAGGCGGTCGTCTTCCGAGGAAGGGCTTGCGTATGGCAGAGCCTGTGCGGCGGCCATCTTAGGAGATGGTTGAGGCCTCCTAGGTCTCATTGGCGTATTTTTGTTACGCTGTCCGATGCGTTTTTTTGCCAGGAACTTATCCATGGACAGCTCGTTATCAGGTCCCAGCTGGTTCCCCTAGGACGGAGAGCCGGTTACGAGTGGCCGAGGTGGATTTTATATGCCGTTTAGGTCTGGCAGTGCAGGAGCTCTTTTCCTTGCGACCGCTACATCAGGCGCCGAAACCGGAAGTAATAATTCATTTTTAATACTTAGTTTTTTATTTGATCTTTTTTTTTATCTCACATATATTTTTTAATGTGATAGATTGGTTTATATTACATTATAAAGATAAGTTTAAGAGTAGAGTTTGAAAATTAAAGAGAAGAGAGACATCTAGTGGCCATTGAGATTTAACAATCTTCTGAATTAGAATGAGAATATATGATCCGTTTGTATTGTGGTATGATGAGGACATCTAGTGGTGCCTTCGGATACTGACCGGAGTGCTTGCTATAAAAGTTAAAGTGTGGTATTGCTGGATAGACCTGCGATCCCCCTGAAGACGTCACATATAACGAAACGCGTCGGGGCAGGCCTATCCTACTCGATATCACGCGCAATACGGAAATACAGGCTATCTGGATGCTGAGTTTGACCGACCGGTTGCTTCGATTTTAAATGTGAGTTCTATTTGTTTTTTTTAATAAATGGTTTTATATACTACACCATGAGGAGTTTCCTTTTTGTAATTTTGGCTATTCATCGGCTAATGGGACACCACTGGGACACAAATACACAGTGTGGGGAAAGATTTTCAAGCACTTTTGGACTTTTTTGCACATGTTGGACTTTTTTTGCACATGTTGGATTTGATAATAAGATTATTTCACTAAACAGCATTTATTTATCACTTTGATTATGATCCAATTTCCTATGGTAAAATATAATTTTATTGCATGTATATATTGAATCAAGATTTCAGGAATTTATATTAATTTGATATATTTGTGTACACTATCATCCATTCATTCATATGTTAATGTATATTGCACGCTAGCACTTTTGCATGTATTGCACTTTTATGATCAGTATTATATCGTTGCTACTGAGGTAGTGACTCACATTCTTATTCACAGGTTGGCACTAAATCACTAATGAGAGTTTAATTATTTATGCACATTAATTAGAAGTGCCCCGATATTACCTGAGAGTAGGCTCATTAACCTGCTACCGATCCCTAGCGCTGCACACTCATTATTTATATTCTTGGTCTTAGTGTCTATAGTGCAGCAGCTTTAATAACATTCAAGTTTAACCCATAAGTGCAGATTTACATTTTTTTATTTATTATATTTACTGTTTACACTGCTCACTTAAACATGGCGGTTTTCCCACCACAATGACGTCACGGGGAGGTACTTTGAAGATAATTGGTAAACTCCTAAGTATCACTAAGGGTATATATGTGGTTTTTTAATATGTATTTGTTGTCACATCTTTTCGCCCTGATGAAGGGATCCTGTGTGGCCCCGAAACGTTGTCTTTTCTCGTTATATATAAATGGACATATTGAATGATATTACTGAGTGCTGGTGATTCTTGTCTACCACTATTACCACCAGACACCGCTCTTCTCTTTCTGTTTCTTCAGGACTCCTAGTTCAGGGCCCTGCAACTGTGCTCTACTTTGAAATTAACCTTTAACTTGCTGGCACACTCTAGGCATGGTGAGGTATGGCTTTCTGTAGAGAGAACATAAACAGGAATATAATAAAGTTCAAGTAACCTGTTTAAAAAAAAATCGGATCTGCATGTTAATAAAAAGAGTTCAGTGCTGGATTCAGGTCCCCTTTTGATGATACATTCTAAATGTCACACCACTCCCCTGTCTATATGGTACTGTACATTATATACAGTACACCACTACCAGGGGCGGACTCACAACACATGGGGCCCCCGGGCAATACAAGATTATGGGGCCCCCTTGTGCTCCGCCCATATACAAGTCCCTCCCACACGCCCCACCTGCAACATTCTT